>NC_046154.1:265964649-266112149 GCF_011064425.1 Rattus rattus
GCTGCTAGTGCAAGACTGACTTCCAGACAGCTAGGATGAGGGTATTAAAGCCCACACCCACAGTGACACGCCCACTCCAAGGCCACACCCACTCCAATAAGGCCACACCTTCAAATAGTGCCACTCCCTGGGCCTAGCACATATACAAACCATCACACCGACTGATATGTCTACTTAAGTGAGCTATTTGCAAGCTTCCAACTGTCCAGAGCCCTTCTTATCCATCGCACCTCACTTGCACAAGAACACAAGACCATCTGGGCTCAGGAGAACTCCCGTCATCAATATGTATTTCCAATGTATCTGCTTGAAGAAAAGCCACGTTCCAACTGCGGAACTCAGTTGCACGTCTATGAACTGTGAAAGTGCAGGCATTTGAAGCGACACTGTTTTGAAGAATGAGTTGACCTAAGCGCGCTCTAGAGAGAGAAGACGACGACTCAGCCAGTGCTTTCCCATCCGTGATCATGAGCTCGGTCTGTGAATACCTCCAAGGAACCGACCCTTTCCACAAAGAGATTCGTGCGGCTCACTGTACACTCCACCAAGAAATAGGAGTTTGCACAAAGAACCCAGGCTGCAGGTGTTGCTCGAGTTGACCGGTAAACGGAGGCCCAAGTTGCAAAGGCAGACGATAAGACCACTAAACAGCCATACAACTGACCGAAATTTGAGGTGGGGTCCCAGGAGCCATTGCGGGGAAGCAGGCACCTCGACTTCCGGGGGCAGAGTCGCTTCCTCTCTGGGTTAATCCACCAGTGCCTCATCTATTTCAACTTTCCTCTTTTCTATAATTCTTTAAGCTTTCTGGTCGCTTTCCATTGTTCATCTTCAAGGTCGCAGTGAGCCCTTTATAGGCACCTATCTTGTCTGTGTGGTTGGTTCCCTGTGCTCCCCTAATGGAAACAGTGCTAAGCAGGCAGTGGGTACCAAATAAATAACTCATGAGGGATGGGGGAAAGGGGAGGGGAGTTAGCAAAACCATCGCATCTCTTTTAATCTCATTCCGAGCAATCTGTACGCTTTTCACCGTAAGTGTATCGTATTTTCTAATGGAAAAATATAGATGATTCCTGGCAATGTTGTGTGCTGGCAGGTTTTATAGGGGAGCGCTTGACCACTAATGAACACACCTACAAAGCTGGATGATTCCGAATTCACTACGGGCAGGTGAGGATAATGCTGGGTTCGTTATTCCGATTCTTTTCATCTTTGTTCCACTTTGTGATTGGCCCTCTTCATACAACGTGAGTAACTTTGCAAAGATGGCTACCCAGGTCTTTGCAGAGCACTTGGTCATTATCTTTTACTATGCTTTCTGGATGGATTTCTCTAGTTGGAGGCTCAATTCAGATCCCTTTTAAGCACACTCTATCAAGGGTGATTGACTACTGTTTTAGTCAGGGTTTCTATTCCTGCACAAACATCATGACCAAGAAGCAAGTTGGGGAGAAGAGGGTTTATTCAGCTTACACTTCCACATTGCTGTTCATCACCAAAGGAAGTCAGGACAGGAACTCAAGCAGGGCAGGAAGCAGGAGCTGATGCAGAGGCCATGGAGGGATGTTAGTTACTGGCTTGCTTCCCCTGGCTTGCTCAGCTTGCTCTCTTATAGAACCCAAGACCACCAGCCCAGGATGGCACCACCCACAATGGGCTGGGTCCTTCCCCTTCATCACTAGTTGAGAAAATGCCTTACAGCTGGGTCTCATGGAAGCGTTTCCTCAAGGGAGGCTCCTTTCTCTGTGATAACTCCAGCTTGTGTCAGATTGACAGACAAAAGCAGCCAGTACAATTACCCTATGCAATCAACATTTTAACAATAACCGCTGGAGTCACTGTCAATCACTTCAACCTCCATGACTCTGCAACGCAGAGAACCAGTCTTCAACCAGAAATGCATCCACCGGATCTGCTTCCAAAGACTCGGGGTCATCTCTCCAAGAGTTGGGTGCAGAAGTCTGTTTCCAGTCCACTTACTCTTCTGCCACAGCCATGCACGGGTGCATTCACAGACGTAGTCTGGGGGAGGGGGCCGTAGCAATCATCCTGAATTTTCAGAGCCTCACTTCACACTTGACATTTGGGGAAGGGACGAGGCTGGGCAATTAAAATATGGTTGGTCCCACCTCCTCAGAATGGAGGGGATTCTCTCTGCTGTCTTGTCAGTGCCAGAAAGGGAGAACACGGAGAAACAGAATCCCATCAATCGGTGTTCTTCATGTACGGGAAAGGAGATGAATTTAATCTTCTCTTTAATTGTTTGTCCCTGCATACAAGCCGAAAGCGAATGTGGAGCTCACAGATCTGCCTTTCTCTCCAGGAACTGAATTTTAATATCCAGGCGGGGAAGGTCGTCCCTGCGTCTGCCTTATACTTGTGTGGACTAACTGTGGAGACAGTGTCCAATGTTTACACTCACTGGCAACTCAGCACTTTCAAGGGTAGGAGGGAAACCCGAATGCCATGTGCAGGTCCTGCGGATGCCTTCCACCCACTTGCTCCTCTCTGGAGGAGAAGAGGGTGACTGGACAGTGGAGACGCTGTAGGGAGAGACTGTGAGCTCGCCGATCGCTTCCCTGCTGCATGGAAAAGCAGGGATCTCTCCCGCCAACTGCAACCCAGCCTCGGCTCTACTGACTCGAGACTCAGAGAGGAGACTGGTATCACGTCTACACTACAGATTCTGAAAGTAACAAAGTCACATTACCTTTCCTTGTCTGTTTTTATCTATTTTTATTAGGGGAGCCAATTTAATTTCAACATCTGAATCTAAATAGTATGGGGAAGACTTTGTTAATTAAGCCTGTCATATTTTAAAAATGAGGTTTTTTCCTCCCTTAAATTTTGCTCCTGCTGTATTGATCTATTCTGTTACCAAGATGAAATAACTGAGGTAGAATGTTTTTGTTAAGAGAATAAGGAAGAGAAGGAGTGGGGAAGAGGAGGAGGAAGAGGAGAAAAAAAATTGGAAGTATGAAGCTGTTGTTTGGAGTTAAATTCTGAAGGCTCGAGGAAAGAGAGCTACGCCTGGTGATGGCTTTTTTTGCCAGCACTGTCCTAAAACCACAAACACAAACGGAATCAAAGGCCAAGGAAAAGGGAGCATCTCTGGTCTCTTCTAGAAACTCACTAGGATCTGGTCATGGGCAGAAGCCCAACTGTAAGCCTCACAGGTCCTTTAACTTTTGCCCCTCCTGACAGCTTGTGAAATAAATCAGATTTCAACGCATGAAGCCTTGGGAGACACTCAATCCATCTGGCCTATGGCACTTGGAAGGAGATCTTTCTTCCAGGGATTGCCATTTTCAGAAGAATTCTTTCTCAGACATTGCTTCTGGTACAGAGAGAACGTTTTTCTGGCTGGTGTAGCAAGTAATTCTTCAGAACTACAACTGACTTAGAGTTCCTCTCCTCATAATTTCTGTCCTCGGGGGTCCTTTTACACAAGCAAAAACTATTATGACTTCAAAGAGCTTTGCTCATGTGACCCGCATGCTATGACTAACCATATCAGGAAGCAACATAGAAAATTCAAATTAGCTATCCCCTTATTTTAGAACAATAACAAATATATTATATTACCACTCTGTTAACGTCTGCATTCATACTTTTATGAAATTTCTCCAAAGCAAAGGAAGCTTTTGTGGGAAGGACAAGGCTATTGTATATCTGTTCTAAGCTACTGCACTGCCAAGCTCACAGACCATCCGTGTTTCTCTGCAGTCCCGCTCAGGACCTATGGCAATACCATCTTAACCGAACACATGAGGAACGGGCTGGTCTTTTGTTGATTTGTAAGTGAAAGGGGGGTGTTGTTTTAAAGTCTTTCTAGACCACAGTAGCCTTCTTTGATACTGTGCCAGGATTCAACAAATGGTAGTTTCTTGGTAGTTCCTAGCAAAGTGGAATTTGAAACAAGAACAACAAACTTCTTATATCTTGCTAAGTCAAAACCTGGTCTGCCTTCTACTTAAAAAAAAATATATATATATATATATATATATATATATATATATATATATATATAATTTACCGGTGCATATCCGTAAAATCACGTGCTGGTTATTTAGAGAATACTGATTTACTGACTTGCGCACCTCTGCCAATATTGACATACCTCCTTATGTTGTAGCGTGTTATCAAACATCATGGAGCTCTGGAAACTCTTTTGAGGCTGAGGGTGGAAGGACAGATAATACCTGAGTATGATCTAAGAAAGCAAGGCTTGGCTTCGTGGGGTTAGAGCATAGGCCTGACGCCCCTTTAAGACACTGTTCATGCCCAAAGAGCTCAAACCAAAATCAGCAGCCTACAAAATCAGCACAATTGGCTCTCTCTGGAAGAGTTAAGAAGCAATGCTGTGCTGTGGCCTAACTACATGCAATTTATGTTCAGAACGAGTACCCAGCATCCTCCCTGCTCTCTGTCACTTAAGCTACCCATATTCAATTGCATGGTAGAGAAACTCTGCATCACTCTGAAATGAAACAAACGTTCAGTGTTTTCCTTTGTTCATGAAGGCTCCTCTCCGGGACTCTGTTCCCCACTCCCTAGATCCCATGGTCAGGAAGCCACCTTCTCTCCTTATAAAGTTCACATCCGGAGGGTGATTTTGTGCCGGCTCTTTTCCCAAACCAACCTCAGTGCCCCAGGTTTCCAGACCACGCTTTGAGAATGAGACCTGGAGAATGAACTGAAAGTCCTTCTGCCTCAAATCTCACATTCACAAACTAAGCAAAGAGAACTTTCAGCCGAGTTGTGGCGACATCAGTAGCTAAAATGTCTTTATGGGAAGATGATTTTCTGTCCTTTCTTGTCAGATATTTTAATTAGTACCGAGCTTCATCTTTAGAAGTCAACTAAGGCAACTCATGAAGATGACCTACTGTGATCACTAAGACTGCCTCCCATCAGACAGCTGGTAAGAAGCTGGGTTGTGTCAAAAGCCACAAAGCTTAACAAAGTCAAACAAAGAAGATGTTTTATCCAGATGAGGCCCAACTGCTTTAACCCATATCCAACGTTTCTGTCTGGTATAAGGATGTTTTAGATATCCTATGGGGTCTACTGAAAGGGGATTTTTCTACTATACTAACATCTTTCCTCTGGAAGTATGATTTGTGGTCACAGAGTTTAACACGGATGAATTATTAAAGGGGCCACAGAGTCCAGTGACCTCATGTGACCTCATGTGACCTCATGAAGACTGAGAAAAGGAGAAAAGCTAAACCAGGCAGCCATGCTAAGACTGGGCTGCCTGAAACTCAGATCACATGGCTTCCAGCCCAGCACCCTCTACATAAACTGAGAGCTCGAAAACTAAAGTATTTTATCTTACCTCTATTTCTCATCTGCCACCCAATCCCAATCACAGAAATGTAAAATTGAGTCCATAACTTTAGAGAAAAAAAAAAGAAGTTAGACGTTTTGTCATGCAAAAAAAAAAACAAATGGCGATTCTTAAAGTACATTTTGAGCCTAAGTCAGAGGTGACATTTTACTGATAAGGGAAAAAATGGATATTGGAATAATTTTGTGATGTTCTTATATGTTACAAAGCTAGCCACAGTTGAAATTATTATCTATTTTATCTGTCTTGATGATATTCTTTCAAATATAATAAACCGGGACTCAGGGTCTTGAAATAGGCAATAAAACTGATACTTACAAAAATGACTGAGGATAGGTGGAGTGCCATTAATTAAGCAATAATCCCTTGGAAATCAGTCATTACCAGCAGTTTTTTGCTATGGGCCATTAACACTCTAACTAGCACGTCATTAATAGTGGTAATAACCAATTCTGAGGGGATTACTGCTCGAATAAACTATATATAATAATTTTTAAACTCCAAAAGATTCCACACTTTTACGTAGACCTTTGAATCGTAAGTGTGTGCGGACAAAATTATCTGACTCATTTTTAAAAACATAAATATCATCCTCCTCCCTTTGTCCATTCCCGTGCCTTCGCCTAACTTGTCTGAGCATCTGAGGATGGGGTTCCAAGTATTGCCGGAATACAGAGGGACGTTCCATCCTTTGACCCGTAGATCTATAGGTTAGCGATGTCTGCACTGTCTTTGTTCCTAAGACCAAGCGTTACTGTTCACTTTACCTGCAAAACGCAAGCTCACTTGGAATCCATTTTTGTCCACTGAGTGTCACTTCACTAATATTTTTCACATTACAGAAATTTTGCATTAATCACATATGTATATGCATGCATATATGTATGCATTGGTGATGACAGTGATGTAATGTTCTGTAGGGACAAAAGCAACAGCCAATGTGGGAACAGACTCGATTGGCTGAGGCAGCGACAGCACCCTGACTACTGATTATTGGCGTAGCTCTAACCTTGCTGCCTTCCGCTCTCCCAGGCCCTGTTGGAATGCTCCAACAGAGGTTTGGACAGAAGCTTCTAAAAAATATTTCTTTCATTTTTTTCTGAGGTTATAATTGCATCCCCCATGTTCCTGACCTCTCTCCAAACCTTTCATATAACCGTCTTGCTCCTTTTCAAATCCATGGGGTGTTTTGTGGTTAATAGTTATTACACGTGCACACACACACACACACACACACACACACACACACACACACACACACTCCAAAAACACATAAATAGACCCTGCTCAGTCTGTATAAAGTTATCTGTCTGTGTTTTCAGGGCTGACCATTTGCCGATGGGTAACCTATTAGTGTGCTCTTCCCTAGGGGAATACCTTGCCCTCGGCATCCCCCAGCTCTTTGTGTAGTACGGAGGTCTCCTGGGCTCTCCTCCATTTGGCAGGTCTGCTTTTGTTCATGTTTGGGCAGTCATTTGGTGAGGCTCTATGAGTGTAGCCTCTGACATCACTAGGAGGTACAGTCTCACTCCCCGGTCCGATGACTCTCTCAATCTTCCTGACCCCTCTTCCACTATTACCCTTGAACCTTAGATGCAGTAGGACAGCGCATTGTAGATGTATCCACGGGAACTGGGCTCCACAACTCTGCACTTTGATTGGTTGCATTTTTCTGTAATGGTGCACATCGGCTGCAAATCCTTTGAGAAGAGACAAGGACTATACTTATCTGCGATTATAAAATTGTAACTTAGTCACATATCATATAAATCTAGGAAATTGACAGTTATAGGTTCTCTAGCCCTGGGTAGTCGGCTAGGTTTCCGGTTTTGGGTGAGATTTTCTCATTGTTGAGAGAGTTTCAAATCCAATTAGAGAGCTGCTGGGTCACCGCCAAGGTATGTGTATCACAGCTACACCCCTGGGGTTCCCGCGCCATAGTGGTCATTGTGAGTCATTGGCCTCATAGCTGGAGAGAGACTCGATGTTCACTTCCATCCCTTGGAGGCTGACACGGTGTCTTCCTGTACCATGAAGCTAGTCCTCAGGAAGGAGACTTTCAGTCATGTCCAGCTTACGGGCCTCTGCACCCTTGTGTCTCACATGCATGGTGTCCTCAGCAATAGGGACTTACACCTTCCACCTCTGGAGAGGAGTGCAGCCTGGGGTAATAGCAATACTCTATAATATTTTGAGATTCTCTTGGACAACCCTGACCAACAACTTAAAGAAAGGCTTCTCATACCTGATGGGGGGGGACTTGGTTAAAAGGTCTTTGGCTTTTAGACACAGTACCATGATATATATATATAATATATATATATATATCTTATATATATGCATATATATCACATATTACAAACATATTAATATATACTACACACACCTTAATATAGGTGTTTTAGGTAGATCGTTAATAGCATGATTCCTTATTACTCTTTCAGACAACTTTACTGTGTCCTTTTATCCCCCTCTTCTTCTGTATTTATTTTCCTCTCCTCCCCTAATTACTGCTTGTGGGGTTGCAAACTGGTGCAGCCACTGTGAGAATCAGTGTGGAGAATCCTCAAAAATACAAAATTAAATCTGCAGCGTGAGCCGGCCGTAGCATTCCTGGGCATATTCCCAAAGGACCCCACAACCTACTCCACAGACCCTTGTCAGCCGTGTTCACTGGTACTCTGTCCTCAATAGCTAGGAAACGATCCAAATGTCCTTCAGCAGAGAAATGGATACTGAAGGTGTGGTCCATATATACCACGGAATACAATTCAGAAATAAAGAAAAAATGAAACCATGACATTTGCAGGTAAATGGAAAGGGTGGAACTGGAAAAGATCATACTGAGTAAGATAGCCCAGATCTGGAAAGAAAAATGGCACACGTTCTCTCTCCTCTGAGGCTCTGCCACTCTGATATGTCCCTGAAGCACTGATTTCAAGTGAGAATACATAGAAGAAGAAAGAGGAACAGGTTGTTCACCACCAAGCATTCCACACCCGGATACTGCACCAGTTCCAGTGCCTCCAAAGGACAAATTTCTCTCCTTAATTTAACAGCCAGTATGATTTACAAAAGCATCCTGCTTACCCCCTGAAACTTAGGATACATTTTTCCCTGTCCTTATGAAGATGTTCAAATATTCATAATCAGATTTCTAAACAGGATCTCATTACTAAAAAAAGAAACTCTCGTGTTTTTATGTCCTTGCATGTTTTAAAGATGAAGCTAAATAGAAAGTTGTCCTCCGTTTGAACTAAGTGACAGAAAAATTACTTTATTAGTCAATATTCCTGAGTGCATCCTTCCTAAACACCAACTATTATATTACCTCCATCTATTTAAGGAATAATAATAATAATAATAAAATCTTGCTTTCTGAGCTGCGGGGCTTTTAAAAAAAAAATCTAGTCAAGGCCACTGTTCAATACAAAGCTGCTTAGAAATTTTAAAACAACACTGCATTGAAAACTCAGATCTTTAGACATTTAGGATTACTTAACAGTCACCTAATATTAAACAGAAATATCTAATTCTTAAAATTCTCTCTAGTGACTATCTCTGTATCTCTTCTCTGTAAGTAGTCCTTGAAATTATGTTCGAAGAATACCACCATCCCAGTCTATGAAAAATCATCAAGAAAGCATTGCAGCCACCCCCAGGAATCTTTGCACCACCTACAAAACCCTACTCCACACGCAAACCCTGCTCCATACGCAGGCTTCCCAAGTCCTCCTCCAGGGTCTAGCCTAGTGAGTACCTATGACATCCTCAGCCATGCCTTTTCACAGTCTACCAGATTTAGCCTGGGTCCCACACAGGTCACCAGCCTAGTCTGTCCTTCCATGCCTGCTGTGATGACTATATTTGGTTGTCAACTACATTTAGAATAAACTAAAACCCAAGCAACAGAGTACGTTCATGAGGAATTTTTCTTGGTTGAATGATGTGCGTCATTATCCCATCAGCTCTGTTCCTCTGAAGAACCCTGATAGCGCACCTGCCTTCTTTGTTCTCGCTGCATAAAGATATTTTTCTGTATTTTCAGTTGTTCATTCTGTACCAGCAGAATTAACAGCTAAGTGCTCACAGGATTTTGGTATTGCCATGCCCCATCACCAGGTTTTTTTGTTTTGTCTTGTTTTGTTTTGTTTTTGTAAATGCTTGTCCTTCCACACCTGCCCAAAAGATGAAGTTCAGGCAACCCTCAATGCCGTGGACAACCAATGAGACATACCAGGCATCGTCTTATTGCTGATTGGTTATAATGAAGACCCGCCCACCAATAACTGGGGCAGGAAGTAAGGGGGTGGAACTTCCGGGCAGGCAGGGACACAGATGAAAAGCAAGCAGAGGTGAGAGAATTGATGGAGACCCTGGAGAGAGCGGAAGGAATAAAACAGTACAGAGCTGTAAGAAGATAGTGAGAACCACATGGAGAGATGGGATGGTGGAAAAGCCAAGGATAATTTAGATAGCTAGCTAGGAGACTGCCGCAGCTAAAGGTCCGTGGCTTTAAACTACATAGAAGACTCTTGTCTTGTTTAAACCACAAGTGGGTCTTTAAAAGCCCTGAAAAAGGCTTCACTACAGAGATCTCTAGGCTTGGTACAAATTCCTCCCAGCCTATGCTGCTACCTATAGGACTCTACCATGCCATGTCCACACTTTTCCTCTCAAACTTATCTCTTTGCCTTGAACCAAAAGCAGCGTACATCCTTTATACCAGTCCTGTCCCCTCTGCCCACCTGACTACATTCCACCCAAGACATTTTTAACTCTAGACTCTACTTGCCCATTTCCTCATCTCCCTCAACTTGATTATCCATAACAAACTCAGAACTAACAAAGAAAAGTCTGAGTAGCCCAGATATCATCATCACAGGAATACCAACAATATGAAGTCAAACCAATCGGTTATGCAAAAGTGCTTACCAAAGAGTATTGCATGTATGAACCCCAGGGCACAGAACTTAAAAGAACAATTACAATCTCCTCAAAGACTTCAATGAATTTAAAGAAACAGATTCCTAAAATCAACGAGAAAGAGCTTATGGAGACAAATATCTGAGTGATGCCCAAAGAAACACAAATATAAGGTGGATGAAAATGACAAAGACAATTTAAGATGTGAGGATGGAATTCAACCAGGAGATAAAGAAAACCCTTGCAAGTAGAATGAATCAAACAGAAGGCATAATATCAGGACTTAAAGATAAAATAAAGGATCTAGACCAAACAAGCAAGAAACATGAAAAAATATTTTTAAAAAATGAAAGGGACTCACAAGAAGTACAGAACACTGTGAAAGAAAAACAAAACAAAACAAAAACCTCGAATAAGAGGCATAGATGAGGGAGAAGAACTCCAAGTCATTGACATAGATCATTCTTCAACAGGATCATTGAAGAAAGCTTCCCCAAAATAAGGATACACCAATATAAATATAAAAAGCACACAGGATTCCAAATAGACAAGACCAGAATAGAAAACCCCCACATTATATCATAGTTAAAACACTAAGTATACATAATAAAGAAAGTATATTGAGAGCCTCAAAAGAAAAAGTGCAAGTGACATGCCAAGGAAAACCCATCAGAACAACAACTGACTTCTAAGTGGAATCTTTGAAAGTCAGAAAAACCTAGATCAGCGCACTCCAAGTCCTAAAAGACTATGAAATCAACATAAAACACTACATACAGCAAAACTACCTACCATGATGGATGGAGGAAGAAAAACCTTCCATAGCACAAACAAGCCTTTAGAAAGTGAATATCCAACACACCAAACCTAAAGAAAAGGAAACATTCTATCAGGCTGAAGAGACTCCTGGAAACAGCAGGGAGACTATGGAAAAGAACATGAAGCCAAGATTATGAAAACACAAAATACCACTGAGAACACAAACACCACCAACAATCAACAACATGACGACCACCAGTAACACAGACATTCCAAAAATAACTTTGAGCATCGGTGGCCTCAGTTCTCCAATCAAAAGACACTGACTGACTGAAAAGATCAGAATAATAAGATCTGCTGCCTACAGGACACCATAGTTTTGAAGATCGGCACCACCTTAGAGTCAAAGGATGGACAAAGGGACTCCAGTCAAAGGACATTCCTATCCTAATAGTTGTCAAAATGGACTTCAACCTTAAACTAACCAAAAGAGATAATGACAAAGCCACACGATCATCTCAATACATGCACTGTTGCTGGGATTGCAAACTGGTCTAGCCACTAGGGAAAGCAGTGTGGAAAACCCACAAATCTACCATATGACCCAATTATACCACTCCTTGGCATACGTCTAAGGGACTCTACATCCTACTCTACAGATATTCACTCATCTAGGTCTATACCTGTTCTAGTCACAAGAGCTAGGGAACGGAAACAATCTAAATGGTCAACTGATAAACGAATAATGAGAATGTGTGGAATACTACTCAGCTGTGAAGAAAAATGAAATATGAACTTCATAGGAGGACGATGAAATTAGAAAAGATCGTATTTAAGAGGTAACCCAGACCCAGGAAGACAAACATCACATGTGCTCTCTCATCCGAAGCTCTTGCCCCAAATCTTCAGATGCGTGTACTTAGCCTGTAGGAACTACAGAAGCCAGGAAAGTAAAGCGGGACCATTTTTAAGGCAGGGAAGTTGGGAAGCAATAAAGAGGGGAATAGTGGGGTAATTTGGTCAAGGAAGTGGGGGAAGGGGAGGACTCCTTAGGGAAGTAAGCACAGAAGAAAGTAGGATGGACAGTAAAGGGAAATAGCAGGATACAAATGATCTGATGGGAGAAACAGGAAAAGATGGGGGCTCCTTAGGGATGATTGAGGGAGGTAAAAACAGGAGAGAGAGAAGGAGGTAAAACAACAATATGAACAGCTGAAAAAGCCACAAGGAATCATACTAACCACTTACCTAAAAACCTATAATGCACATAATTTAATGTATAAATATACATGTATAGTTTTAAGAAACTTTTCTCATTTACGTTCATGGCACCATCCTCAAGAACCAACGATAACACAACAAAACCCTGATACCGGACATAAGAAGCCCTCTTTTGACTTGATAGCCAGAGCTGTTCAAGAGATTCCAAAAACACGTAGCCTATCGCTGTTGCCCACTGCCCTAGAGATAGATGCCAAGACTCTATTGCCAAAGATGTCAAGTACCTCAGAAACAGGACCCAGAGAGCCCTGAGCTGGAACTGACCTGAATGCTCCTTCCTGGGGACTAGCTCTGATGGTACCAGAAAGTACCAAGCAAACTTCCAAAGGAGGAAGGGAACCAACTACCCAGCTATAATAAATATGAATCACATCAACAACCACCATGGCAGGATAACCCTGTATCTGTAGTAATGGTACACATGCCTTGGTGGTAACCAACAGCTCCCTAATTGGACTTGAGATCCCCCCAATATGAGGGATACCATGCCTCATAATGGAAACTTAGCTACCTATTCAATGCCAGTGAAATCATGTTTATTGGAAGCAAATCTACAACCATTAACTTAATAAACCAGCACGGTCCCAAACAACAGTGTGTAAACCTTGGCCCTTATACCCACAGATAACTGAAGCCTTCACCCCTCATTGAGGAAATGTCTCTTTGCAACAGAGGGAGATCATTACGGAAAACTACAAGCAATCATAATGCAGAGTTGTGGAGCCTAGTGCCAGTGGACACACCTGGAAAACCCTACTTCACTTAAGGCTCAGGGAACATTGCAGAAGTGGGCATGGAAAGGTGACAATAGCCAGGGGACCAGGAACTTTGCTGTGAAATCATGTCTCCTAATAACATCAGAAGCTGTATTCATATTGTCTCACCAACCCAAAGGTGAGCTGAACAAAGACGACACCAACAAACATGCCAAACTGGATGGGGACAGACACATGGGGCCTCAAGCTGACACAAAGAACAACGGTAACCGAGTTAATCTGGGAAGGGCACACTAGTAGTTTATTTAGTGCCAAACGGTCAGCTCTGAAAACATGTACACATATGCATTATATGGACTTAATAGGTTATGTTTAGGAACATATAACATTATATGGGCTCAACAAGTTTATACACACACATACATGTATATTTGTGCAATAGAAATTAACAAAGAAAGAAAGAAAGAAAGGGAAGAGGTATACAGGAGGCTCTGTAGGGAGGAAAGATAAGGGGAAAAACACACAAACAAAAAAGAAAAAAAGAAAGAAAGAAAACAAGCAAGAAAGATCTTCAGTTGTATGTTTGACAGCCCTTGTGATAGCGTGCAGCATTGCTCATAGCTTCACCACAGATTTTAAATTAAGGACCCATTTGTTGTCTTGAACTAGGTGACAGAATCATATCAGCAGCCACCAACCCTGGAGTGACCGCTAAAGGCACTAAAAATGGAGGGGCATAAACTGTTGTCTGAACAGCCATGGAAGCCTAATGAAGATTGGAAGAGCCGCCTAGAAAGTGAGGTATCTGAGGGAAATGCAGAGGGAAAGGAACCCTAGTGGTGCCTGTGAAATGTCTTATCTCTCTGTCTGTCATTATTCTGTATGACAGAGACCATAAATTCGTCTTAAGCTACAAGTCCCCATCTCAAGAGGATTATATGATTAGAAAGAAAACAATGTGTTATACAACTGCCCATGCCCCTAGACCAAAGTAATGTTTTATGCTAGTATGTCTCTTCCCTTCTTCCACCAGTGTTTCTCTCCTTATCTCTGCCTCTGTCTCTCTGTCTCTGCATATCTGTGTGCACGTGTGTGTGTGTGTGTGTGTGTCTGTGTGTGTCTTTCTTTCTCTCTGTCCCTCTCCCTGTCTCTGTCTCTTTCTATCTCTTGCCCTCATCCTTTATCATATATTTTGTTAAAAGTTAACATTTAATGATAATTCTGTGATAATTTTATGATAAAGAGTAAGCAAATGATTTACTCAGGTTTTCATGCTAAAAAAAAAAATACTCAGAAATACATACTTCAAAGACAAGTAGAGAAGATAAAACTACCAGTCCTCTAAATGCATTGGATGTAAGCATAGACCATACCGAGAAGGGAATGTGGTGGAGAGAAGGCCAGTGCAGCCTGTAGGTGGGGAGGGCTAGAGCTGAGCTGCGGGTGAGGAATTCTGGAGCTAAGCTGTGGGTGGGGAGTGCTAGTTGACCTTCAGTCTAGACCACCTCAATTCTGGGTTCAGTGTGTCCATGTTCAATACAGTAGCAAATATCTGCTCTGTGTTAAATATAAATATAAGTGACTATGTGCTTGTGAGTAACCAGGGTGTGTATATCAAAGAACTAACTGATACCCCTTTGGCAGGAGTGTACTAAGACCCTCATCTTCAGGCTTCCTGGGCCAACAGCACCGTTCATTCCCAGCTTAGCTGTTCTTGTCCATCTTTCCTCTGTCTCTGAAGAGGAAGGGAACATTAGGCCCACTCTTATTCTAGAATATGGGGTAAGCAAGGAACAGAGATGAAACATTCATTTGCCTAATATCTGAATTGTCATTTTGAAGAATGAGGAATCATTGAACATACATCATTTGAGCGACTATTGAGAAAGAAATAAAATACCAGCCACTGCCTCTCCCAATCCACTCTCACTTTGCAAGAGCAAAAACCATCTTTAGGATTTCCCTAGTCATTTCCTGGAATCCCTAGAGGATATCTAGAATCTGCTGATACATGTTATATATCCTCTGAGATATAGCAATTCTATATGCAATGAATCTAGAGTCTAACAACTCTGCTAAATTACATATGTGTGTACACTCAATATATATGAGTGTGTGTATACTCAGAACATGTGTGTGTGTACTCAGATTATATGTATTAGAGAGAGAGAGAAAGAGAGACAGAGACAGAGACAGAGAGAGAAAGAAAGAGCTTGGAATATATGTGTATGTGTGTGCACTCATAATATGTGTGTGTGTGTGAGTGTGAGAAAGAGAACTTAGAATATGTGTGTATATATGTGTATGTCCTCGTGTGTGTGTGTGTGTGTGTGTGTGTGTGTGTGTGTGTGTGAGTGTACTCAGACTATAGTACTCTGAACAAATTATGAAAGGCCATGCCTTGGTTCCATTCTGCCATGGAAGAGGTCACATGAATTTTCATAGCCACAGAACAAAGAAGGCCAAAACTAATACCCAATATGTCAGCTGGAACATTGGAAACGGAGACACTAGCAAAGAAACCTTTTCTATTGATTTCATATATGAATCTGAGCTACAGGCTCGGTGGGGTTAAAGGTCAACTAAGCCCAGCAATACATTCCATGAGTTTAGTTTAATAGTAATGAGAACACTAGGACAAAAACAGAGGTGGAGAGGGAAGGGCAACCAAGGGGACAAATGCCCAAGCTGACTTTCCCTTCTGACCTGCAGTATTGTCTTCTTCTATCTCCATGGGGTCCTGCTCCACCAAGGTCACAAGTCTGCAGCATCTTTAATATAATTAATATAATAATATAAACATTAACTCCACGCTCTGGAGCCTGCAGAACAGCTCACTCATGTGCCAAGGCAGAAAGAACTCCTCTCCAGCTTTGGACACTAGTGAGAAAGGAGGAACTCTATGCTACATAGCAATGCCTTACAGAGTTAGGGTACACGAAAATCTTGTGGTATTTGGGGATATCATCTTTCCTGCTTTCTAATGAGAGAACCATTCCTCAGAACAAGAGGTCAGGCTCACAAACCATGTGGAGATCAGCCTCCCGGATTCTGACATGCCTTTGAGCCCAGCCTGTCATGTTCCCTTCCATAAAATTCACTCCTCCCCTCTTGCGAGCATACCTAGGTCTGCCTCTCCCAGTCCCCAGAATCCATTTCTACTGAAAGAGAAACTGCACTCCCACAATCCATTGCAATCTGCTGGATTTGGAACACTCAGAGTCAAAAACTACCATGCCACATAGCTTTAAATAGAGACCTCTGTGGCTGCTGGGTTCAATACACAGATGAGGTGAAGGTTCTGGGCCTGAACAGGTTTGCTCAGAAACCTTGCAGGACAACAATTACTAACCTCCCATCCAGTACCCATGCCTTCCTGGTGCACGACACACTCTAAGAGTTCCCACAAGCCCCAAGCCACCTCTGCAATGCCCTGCCTCTCTTCCACTCTAGAAGAGATGCTCAAATGTCCAGGAGTATGAATGATGTGTAATGTCAGACGAAAGCTACGTTGTGCCGCAGTCCACTGAAGCAGTGAAATGTTCAGTGTTAGCTCCTATCCCCTGCACATCAATCCAATGGCAGGGAAGAGCAGCTCATTCAAATCCATCAGACTACCAAAGCAAACACAGCTAACCTGGGAAGAAGAGGAACTGTACTGAAAGTTCCAGCGGGCTCAACCACGGCAGCATATGCCTGGAATTCCAGCACGCAGGATGGTGAGGCAAGATGATCGCAAGTCTGAGGCCAGTCTGATATACATAGCAGGGACACAGTCCAGCCTGAGACCTTGTCCCAGAAAGACAGAGGGAAAAGAAGCAGGGAAGGGGGGGGGAGGGGAGGAGGAGGAGGGGAGGAGGAGGAGGAGGAGGAGGAGGAGGAGGGAGGAGGAGGAGGAGGAGGAGGAGGAGGAGGAGGAGGAGGAGGAGGAGGAGGAGGAGAAGAAGAAGAAGAAGAAGAAGAAGAAGAAGAAGAAGAAGAAGAAGAAGAAGAAGAAGAAGAAGAAGAAGAAGAAGAAGAAGAAGAAGAAGAAGAAGAAGAAGAAGAAGAAGAGGGGAATATCAAGAACACAGAAAGGCAGAGTAATTCTGGACTTCAGAGAGAACTTAAAAGCTGACTAGACTCCACTTCCTGTTTCTCATAGCTGTTTCCGCCTTCTTCTAGAACCCAGCTTCCTCCACATTGTGTAGAACATGGCTACTCAGAGGTCCGACAGCTCTCGGGGCCGAAAAGACTTTCTGCGGTCACCAGACAAAAAGTCCAGAAGGACACATAGGTCATCAGCAAGAGCCACAAACAGCCAGCCAAAATCCTGAGTCAAATCCACAGGAGATGCTACTTGTATGTGTTACATGCACAGAGCTCTCATCCTGATCGTGACATTTACTGAACTCATAGGGTAAACCTAAAAGAAATAAGTGATAAAAGAAGCTGAAGTCAAAACTCAAAAGGATAGACCAAAGAGCGTTTTTGTTCTGTTTTGTTAAAAATATAATCAGATACTAGGCTTAAATCGGAGTTGGGTTGAATCTCAGAGCAGCGGAAGTGAAAGGAAGTTGTTTGTTGACAGTCTGACGGTGGCCCTCGCTAAGACAGGGATCCCCACCTTTAATAATAACCAACGATGCGTACACCACGAGGCTCGCCTCTCTTCTAATATTATGGTTAAAATTGTGCCGGCCGAATCAAACGCAATTACCGCTTAAGGCGGAATGGATGGAAACCCCCAGCTTCTGCACATTAAAAAGATTCAGTGGATGAGGGGAGGAAGGAGGAAGACGCAATCATGTTTTTATGATTATTACTTGCATTGTTATCATTCGGGTTATTATAATTATCAGTATGATAATTACTTTTTTATTGATACTTCCTTACGTTTGTCTTGAGATGGAGACAATAACTGCCCGGCTCTCCCTGTAAAAGCGCCAAGGGAGTAGTTGTAAGTGACAGCATACGAGTCCTTTTCTTCTGCGTCCGTGGGCTCGCTCTGCCGGCTGCCTCCTCTTTCGACAGAGGAAGCCTGTGTCACCGAAAATAAAGGCATGGGGCTTTCCCAAAGCTCTTAAACATCCGGGTAACTTCTTCCCTGTGCAATGATGTGTTTGAGTGGCTATCAATCCCTCCTGCATCCCTTTGCCCAGTTCCTGTTTGTAAGAGTCGATAAGGAAGACCTGGTTCTGTCATTTTTGCCCTGGTTCTCCGTTGGCGTAGATGATTAAAGACTCCTACAGCCGGGTCTTGTGTGATCAGTGAGTTTTAGAAGGAGAACAGAGAGGAAGTCATCTATCTCTGAATGATACTATTTGATGGGAATTTAATAGGACCTGGTAGATTTTAATATTACCAGAAAGCTGTAAAGGACTTGACATTTCAATTTGTTTCTGAATCACTCAGATGGCTAGATTGAACTGGAAATCTACATATATTAATAAGCTTTTCAGCACAGCGACCGGGAGGAGAGGGGAAGGAAGAGCCACATGGCTCAGTCACCCATGGGAAACACACCAGAAACCAGTTCGAGCTACAGAGAGAGATTGCTCTTCAGTCAGCTACGGGCTGGAGAGGTGGCTCAGCCATTAAAGGCTAGGCTCACAACCAAAAATATAAACAAGCACGTTACTCTAGAGGATCACTGCACTGAAATCCTGAGGTACGACTGGCTTCATGAAGTTGCCGTCACCTGCCATTCCCAGCTACAGCCTAAGGTGCCACCTACCCTGGACCGGGGCAGCAATAGGCTTCCTGCTCAATGCACCCTCTGGCCTCCACCTTACCAGTCCACTCCCTTCCTCAGCAGCAGTCCTCTCCCAGTGGGGCTCACATCCTCCTCAAGGCTCAAACCCCTCTACACTCAGAAAGCAGCAACCTCAGTCCCCCTTCCTCCAAAGCTGTAGTGACTGGATGTCTTGCCTCTGAGGCATTTGTCATCAAAATGGGAGAGGACCTCACTTCCTTATCAAGAACAATGTGGTATTGCCTTCTCTGGCACCTGCCTGTCTGACTCTGACAGGCTTGATGCCCCAGCCACCGGATGCTGGAGAGTCCTGCTTACAAAGCCCTAGCTTCATGGGGAAGAAAGGAAGCAAGATTTTCCGACTTTGCCTTTTACAAAGAGCATCTGTCAGAACTCTCTTTAAGCAATCTTAATAATTCAGTTTATGGAAGATTTGATTTGCAATCCTCATTAGAGGGCAACATTAACGAATCCGTTTAAGTAAAGGTACTTTTTAAAATTTATGCACACATAGCTTCTAGAGAAAATAATGCTAAACTTAGACATGAATGCTAAGCACGGAAAACAGGCGATTAGGCTGTATCCTTTTTAAGAATTCCCCCATCATGGAAACTAATAGACCGCTGTCATCGCTCCATGACTCTGGGAATGGACCGTCTGGGTCAGCCTATGCAGACTGTGGTTGGTCACCACATCACACAGAGATGTGACGCCACAGCCCGGTGGTTCTCCACACCCGTTCACCTGCAAGATTACTTCTTTAGCAAACTCTGCAGCTCGGCAACTCAGCTTTCAAGTTTTCTTTTCTTTCTTTCTTTTTTTTTCCCCTTTTTCTCTTTTTAGTTTCCTGTTTGTAAGAGGGCCTCACAATATAACACATGTCTCCTGTGGTCCTGCAGGCTAGCCTCCTACTCCCAATCTTTTCTCTCTCTTCAGTACTGGGATTACAGGGGAGCACCATCACGCCAGGCTTATTTTGCTGGCTGGCGGCCTGCCTGCCTGTATATCTGTCTAAAATAAATCAACCGGGAACAATCAGTTAAAAGCTGTGCCTCCCTCTGGATGTGTGCTTGTTAACCTCCATGCTCAGCAAACCTAATACTTTCCTCACGTGGGAAAACATTTACAGGTGTGAGTAAGAGACCTACAGCATCCTTGATGATACAGCTGGGTCCAACGGGATCCTTAGAGGATGAAAGCAGGGGACGAAGCATCCCCAAAGAGGCTGTGGTGGAGAACAGCAGCATCCACCTCTGGAGACTGAACTTGGGGATGCTTCCCTCATGCTTTCCAGAAAGAACAAGCCACCAATAGACTTTAACCCAGTCAGACCATGCCATACCTCCAAACTCAGACAGCATCTGTAGAGTTTGAAACTACTAGCTTCATCCTAACTGCCTACAGCAACAGGAAACTAGCATGTAGGATAGCAATTATTGTATTATCTCACGATATTGCAATGAAACTTTAAAAGCCTTAATATTAGGAAGGTACTTTTAAGCTCTAGTGTTCTATTCAAATCAGGAAGCTTGGAAGTACACTGACTTTATATTAAAATATAATCCTGACTTCAAAGCTATAAAGGGTAATTGATAACAATATTTATTGGATCCTACTCTGTGAAGACATTATATCATGAGGGATAGTGGCCTAAGGAACACTGCCCTTGAAAAACTTAGTTTTAATAAGGGAGGGACATGTACAAAATTTGGTTACCTTGAGAGTTACATCTTTTTTTTCACTCCAAAGTCTTCTCCGGCAGACAGCGGGTGCTCTGTGTAAATTAAGTTCGTGGAAAGCAACAGTGCTGGAACTGTCGTGGAACAGCTGTGGTGGAAAGTGACATCACTGTGTTTTAATCGATATCCTAAGAAGAGAAAAAGAAAGGGCGGCAGGGATGGCAGTGAGAGGGAGATGAAGAAGGAGGAGAAACTGCCAGACGGATTTGCAAAAGGCTGACCTGGGGATGAGTGGGCTTTTCAGGAAAAGATCCACGGGTCCATCAAGGTGTGCCCCACACTAGGACATGGTCGGACATGGTCGGCACTCAGTTTACCCTAGTTCATTAGGTTCTGGAAAGATCTTCAGGCCTAGAGGGTGTGTTTGGAAATTCCTGAGTTCATTTGGGATTATACATGTGAAATGTTACACTCTAGTTGGGACAGCTCAGGGAGAGGAAGTAACTGGGAGCATGGGTTTGAAGGAGATGGTCTTCTAAGCAAACATTCCACCCTCTTTCTCTTCCCCTCCCCTCCTCCTCCTCATCCCTCTCTTCCCTCTCTCTCCATCTCCTTCTCCCTTCTTTTAGTGCCACGAAGTGAAAAGCTTCACTGTGCCCTGCCGCCTCTTGCAGGATACTTAATGTCACCACAATGCAAAAACAATACAATCATGCCAGCATGGATGGAAACACCTAAAAGTATAAAACAAGATAAACACATCCTCCTGGACATCCTCAAATACTTTGTCACAGCAAAGGAGACCAATAGAATAAGATTGGCCTTAGCTAGGGTTCTATTGCTGTGAAGGGACACCGTGACCAAGACAACTCTTACAAAAGGAGCATTTAATTGGGACTGGCTTAGCGTTTCAGAAGCTTAGTCTATTATTGTCTTGGCAAGAAGCATAGTAGCATGCGGGCAGACATGAGAGTTCTACACCCAGATTGGCAGGCAGCAGGAAGTGAAGTAAGACACACTTCCTCCAGCAAAGCCACGCCTACCCCAACAAGGCCATGCCTCCTCATAGTGCCGGTCCCTATGAGCCTTTGGGGGCCATTTTCTTTTAGACCTTCGCCAGGGCACATAAGTAAGCAGCAGTGATAAAATTCCTAAAAGTGAAAAACTCACAGGAATGAGCTCATGAAGGGTGAGATGTTGTGAGGAAGAGCACAAATTTCCACACCCAGAGACAGCAGGCAGAAATGACTCTAGCTGTGTGGAAGCCATGAGAGGGTTACAGGGCAATGCATGGGTAAGAAAACAGCCCAGAGAGGGGAGTATTTGGAGACTTGGGCTTGTGGCATTTGTGTGCAAGGAGACTGAGTGAGCTAGTTAAGGGATAGTTATGGACACCTGAGATGCCCATCAGCAGGACTAGGCATTTAGGCAAAACTTAGTCAAGTTGTAAGGACAGCTAACTATTACTGAGAACTTATAAGATGCTAAGTACTGTTCTAAAGACTGCTACCTCATACAGTCTCTTTGTGCACTATGGAAAATGGCTCTCCATTCTGTAAGTGTATAAACAAAAATAGAGAAGATTGCTTGCCCATAGCCATGTGGAAAGTAAGCTTAGATCTATTGTAGATCTATTGTCCTATGACATCAGTATCTTTATCTTAACCCTCATTCCAAGGCCACAGCAGAACGTGATTGTCATTAAGGTGGTATGGTCCACCTTCAAACTCTATCCCTAGCAACTGTTTTAACTGACTCTCCCATTGCTAGCCTAACTCAAGTCCTCACATCTCACCTGGACTACTAAAACAGCCTCCTATTTTTTTTTTTTACACATGCCCCAGGAGGGTATCCTTTCAATACAAATATGCCATACTTCATAACCAACTCTACCTGAAGGATCTGTATTTATACAAAGAATAGTTGACTCAATTACTCAACAAAGAAGTCTAAGACAAAATCATAGTAAATACCACTACACACCATCATGCTACTGCTTCAGATAAAAAACTCAATGCCAACTACTTCAAGCATGGGGGCAATTGGAATGTTTCATAATGGTGGATGCAATCACGTTGGAGAAGTATTTGTCTATTGTGGGTTTTGCTTTGTTTTTCTCATTGTTGTAACAAAATTCCTGACAGAAATAATTTATGGGAGGGAAGATTTATTTCAGTTCTTAGTTTCGTGGTATTTTCTTTCATAGTTGGGGTTGAGGCCAGTGTCATGGGTGGTAAAACTCACGACAGCAGTGGTCCACCCTGTGGTCATAGACCAGGAAGCAGAGAGTATAGGCAGAACCACAAACAAGTATAATCTTCAAGGCACAACCCCTACTGACCTACTTCCCTCAAGAGGACTCCAAAGGTCACTACTGAGCTGACACTAATCATTCAAGACATAAGGTCTGTGGGGGACATTCCAGGTTCAAACCATAACATCGACATCCACTAAGGGTGAACTCGTGCTGTAGCCCCACAATCCCAGTCCCAAGGGCATATCTAACTGAAAGCCTATATGCTCCCAAACAGAAGATGACTCAAGAATATCAAAACACGGGTTTGGGGATTTAGCTCAGTGGGAGAGCACTTGCCTAGCAAGCGCAAGGCCCTGGGTTCGGCCCCCAGCTCCAGAAAGAAAAAAAAAAAAAAAAAAGAATATCAAAACACGTTCTATTTAATAGTTAAAGGCACAAAAATGCCGTGGCATTTACTTTGAGTAGAGAACTCACACAATCTATTGTATATCAATGGCAGCAAAATTACCGCAGAGTACTTGAACCTCATAATGTCGGAGGAAAGGATTCAGAAATGAAAGAGGAGTCCCTTGACTCCCAGATCGAATCTGCAACATTAGAAGTCAGATTACAGTTATCCTGGTTGAGTGTTCAAGGTTAGCTCGGGTCTGTAAAGGAAACACAGAGAGTTTAGAAGCTGGTGGTGCTCTGTTTCCAGAACTGGACACTAATTATGCAGGGGTTTTACATTGCAAAAGTTCACTAAACTGTTACATATATTTGTAGGTGTCTACCATATTTATATATAACCTGCTTGTGGACAGAGACTGTATCAAGAATTCTGGAAGTTTTGTATCTTTTTAAAAAACAGAACTATTATGAGACTGTTTTTGTCTTAACCCCAGGTGTGGAGATACGGGCTGCTTCACAGCAGGTGACAATACTTGGCCTCTTGCTCTAGCGGGGCGTGCCCGCTGAACACAGTTTCTGATTGTGTGATGTTTTAAATTCTTTTCAGAGTCTATAAATGGTCGGGCCCTCAGAGGTATGGTGGGTCGTTGGTTGGTTGGTAGCTGGTTTTGATTAGTGTTGGTCAGAGTTGAGCGTAAAGAAGAAACAAGATGAAGGAGAAATTAGATATTCTGATGGAGAAGATCGAAGTTGGCCCAAGGAACTCGGTGCCCCTAATATGCAGGACGTATTCTAGTGATAATACTAGAATTATCCCACCCCACCCCCGTTTCTTTCCCGCCTATGCTTTTTTCTCTTTAGTGTCAAGGGGTTAAAAGGGTGGAAGAGAAAGAGTGGAGAAGAGTGAAAGAAAGAACCAACCAAGAGACTCCATGACTTAGAATGATACATTATCCGACTCTCCATTACTGTAATGAATAGCTGGACTGATAAATTTAATAAGAGAAAAATGCATTTTGCCTCACAGTTTGAGAGCCCCTAACCCATGATCAATGATTCCCCTGGATCCTGGGAGGATGTAGCCTGCAGAGAGCCCATGGTAGAGCAAAAGCATTCGCCTCAGAGTCAAGATAGGAAAGAGATGACCCTGGCCCCAGGATCCACTTGAAGGCTGTGCTGGTGAGATTTAATGTCAGTTTGACACAACTGGGAAGAGAGTTTTAATAGGAAATTGGTTAGATCAGGTTGGCCTATATAGACGTGGCTCGCTCTGCCTTTAACTGTGGATACAATGTAACCAGCTCCTTCAAATTCCGCCATTGTTACTTTCTCACAAAGACGAACTATAAGCAGGTGTTGTAAACAGAATAAGCCCTTTAAGTTGTTTTTTGTGTGGGATATTCTATCAGAGCAACTGAAAAGAAACTAGAACAAAGGCAGTGTGTGAGGAAACACCATCTCCTCACACTGATCTCACCTCCTAGCCCTTCTTTATGCTTACTCCAAAATGACTATGAATGCCCCATTAGTGTTCTTACCCCAAGTCAATGTTCTCTCTCTCTCTCTCTCTCTCTCTCTCTCTTTCTCTCTCTCTCTCATCTAGTTTGCTCCTTTCTCACCTTTAAATTTTTCATGCAAATTATCTTTTGATGAGGATTTTTCTGATTATTTCATTTAAATAGACAACTCACCAAACCCCAAACATTTCCTTTTTTTATTTTATTTTTCCTCATAGAATATATTGTCTTTTGTAGGCCTGGTTTCTCAAAACCTACTTTAATAAGGGTTCTCAAACGCACTGGTCCCTCCCTTCTAGCCCACTGTCAAAGGTAGGGGAGAAAAGATGGGAAATAGGACAAGGGGATGTGGACCTGTTTAGAGGTCATTCTCTGGGGCCATTCCAGTCTCTGTTGTCAGGATACCAAGCACGAATGAATGTGCAGGAGTGCCACAATCCTGAATTGGCACCAGTCAGTGGTTGTGACCAGAACCACCCGAGACAGAAGAAGTTCTCTGCCATGCCTCTTGAAATGAAGATGAGAGACCAACAAACTGTTGCAAGGGTAGCTATGCAAGTGCCCCATCAGTGTCCACTGAGACCTACTTATTCTCTCCCCAATTATCACATGTCCTCCTACGAGTCTTGCCTCAACCAAATAGGACATGAGTCTGCATCACATGATGAAGCTTCCACTTCAGTCTTTCAATTTGCCATTCATTGTACTAGCAATTTACCAAAGGAAAGGTTTATTTTAGCTTACAACTTAAAGGTATAGTCCATTATGGTGGAGAAGTCAAGGGGATGGGAATGTGAGAGAACTGGTCACATCGTGTTTGTTCACAATAAGGAAGCGGGGAAATTAATTCTAGCACCCAGTTCTCTTCTCCCCACTTTCTCCAAAGACATGGTGCCACCCACATTCAAGATAGTGCTTCCCCCTTCCATTAAACCTTGATATACAGAACCAGAGAAGGCCCAGAGGTGTGGTTCTTAGGTGATTTTAAATACAGTCAGGCTGATAAAAATGATTAAGTACGGAAACCCTACTCCTTGCAAATGCGGATACCACTTTAAATCATAGCATTACACCCCTGTCCCCTTCAATCTCGTTTTCATCTCATAATGTAAAACACATTCAGTCCACCTAAAACTCCCCATCGTCTTTAACTGTCCTAAGACTGCTCGCTAATCCAAAGTCCTATTAATTGTGAACCTCCAAAAGCAAAAAATAAAAAAAATAAAAAATGCTTTCAAAGTACGACACAGAAAAACATTCTCATTCCTAATGAGAATAATTAGGGCATGGCAAGAAAATACCAGAAGTTGATTGAGGCTTGGCACCATGAAGAGACCTTATGTGAGGCCCAGTTGCAGCAGAAGAAACCAGTGTATTGGAGATGCCAATGCCATGGGATGACCACCAAGAACAGCAGTGGCAGTGGAGTGGATCAATGTTAGCTTAGAGTGCTACAGAGAGCAGAGCTGGAAAAGTGATACCAACCCTTTGGAGGAGCCCAGCTTATGTGAGTATTTTTACATCAATGTTCATAAGAGAAACTGATCTGAAATTTCCTTTAGTGAGTATTCATGTGGTTTAGGTTATAAGGCTGACTGTGGCTTCGTGGAATGAATTTGCCAGCGTACCTTCTGTTTCTGTTTTCTAGAATAGTTTGAAGACTATTGGTATTAGTTCCTAGAAAGTCTGGTAGAATTCTGCATTAAGGCCATCTGGCCCTGGTTTCTTTTTTTTTTTCTTTTATATTATTGTTTTTGTTGTTGTTAGAAGATTTATAATGACGGCTTTTATTTCCTTAAGGGTTATAGAGCTGTTTAAATAGTTTTACCTGATCGTGATTTAACTTTGGTAAATGGTATCTGTCTAGAAAATCATCCATTTTATTATGATTCTCCAATTTTGTGGAGTAAAAGCCTTTGAAGTAAGACCTAATTCTTTGTATTTCTTTCTTCTCTATAGGTCTCCCTTTTCTGATTTTGTTTATTTGGATAATGTCTGTATTGTGGCTAGTTTCATTAAGGATTTATCTTGTTGATTTTCTCAAATAACCAGCTCTCGGTGTCGTTGATTCTTCGTATTGCCTAGTAGTGTATTCTTATTATTGCTACCACCAATTCTGTGGTCATCGATTGTGTGTCGTGGGCTGTAACAAATTTTGTGTGCTTTTTTTTTTTTTTTTACCTTGTATAGTTTGGCAGTGTCGTGACTGGACTGGTTGGTTTCCTCTTACTGAAGGGGTAATGGGGCTGCTTTGTAACTATCCTTTTAAAACCCCAGCAGAGAGAGATAAACCCACACATGTTCAAATCACAGCCTCAAATCAAGACATATGGACAAGCACAGAGCATGACTCTTGCAAATTCCTAACTTCTCAACTACCACAATCAAAGACACTGAAACAGGTAAAATACTTGATGAAGATTTCCAATTTTTTAATAAAAAGTTATCAATAACTTAAAACAGATATAAGCAAAGTGATGAACTCTACTAGAAAGAAAAGTCAACAATATAGAAGAAAAGCCTAGCAAATGGGCAAGAAATTGGTAAGGTAAATTTTAAAAATCACCAACACACACACACACACACACACACACACACACACACACACAGGGAGAAAGAGAGAGAGAGAGAGAGAGAGAGAGAGAGAGAGAGAGAGAGAGAGAATATCCAGCAAATAAAAAAAATCATGAAGAAGAAAAAAAAATAGTCAGATGTCAGAAGTGAAAACACAAATATATCAAATAAAAACCCAGTGGAGGGGTTGAGGATTTAGTTCAGTGGTAGAGCGCTTCCCTAGCAAGCACAAGGCCCTGGGTTCAGTCCTCAGCTCTGAAAAAAAAAAAAAAAAAAAAAAACAGTGGAAAGCGTCCCCAGTAAACTCAACCAAGCCAGGGATGGAGGGCAAGAGGATGCAATGTCTCACTTAAATATCAGTGAGGAAAAAGAGAAGGAGTATGCTGGAGGCGTCCAAGAGCTCTGAATACAATCAAGAAGCCAAAAGTTCTTGGGATTCAGAATAAACAACAGAGAATCTATTCGATGAAATTCTAGCCAACAAATGTTCCAAATCTAGAAAGAAACGGACATCCAGATGCAAGAAACACAGACTCCTAAATAGGCACAGCCAGACAAAATCCTCTCCATGACACATAGTCAAGACGTCAAAAACGCAAAGAAAATAAACAACGCGGAGTGGGGGAGTCCAGATCTCTTACAGAGATAGAACTCCAGAAACTCAACAGAACCCTCACCACCAAACCTAAAAGCTATCGAAGCATGGGAAGACACATTTCAAGCCCAAGAGTAGATAACTGCCGACCAATCGAACTTCAACAGCAATGCTATCATTTAATATTGACAGAGAAATAAGGGTTTTTCAAGATAAGCACTAACGAAAGGAGTTCCTGGGAACTAAGAGCTACAGAAGGAACTGGAAAGGAAAACTATGTGCAGAGGAGAAATAAAGACGGTTTTAATCACTAGGGCACGGGAAAGATTAAATTGCATGACAGGAATGGCAGGACAAAGGAGAATCCATCACATTCAATACAGAAAATAAGACAAACCCTGATACTAGTGGGAAAGAAGTAAAGAATAACAATCAAAACATGCAGAAAAACATCACAGGTACTGGTGAGCCTCTCTCCATAATAATCTTAGAGACAAATTTACTATAAGGAGATATAGACCATCCAACTGAACTAGAAGATAATCCAACCTTCCGTTTCTCTAAGGAACACTCCTTGCTGGTAAAAACATTAACACATGGAGACTCAAAGGATAGGAAACAATCTACTGAGGAAACACAAATTAAAGACAAGATGGAATAGTTGTTCTGCCATCAGATTGAGCAGGCGTCATCCCCATATTAGAAGAGATAAAGAGAGCCACTACATATCGATAAAAGAGAACAATTAGTGAAGAAGATGTAATAATTGTAAGTTTATAACCAAATGTCAGGACCCTTTGTTTAGTAAGACAAACGTCAATAGACATAAAATATCAACGGTATCTTGTTATAATTACCGGTGAGTGGCTTCGGTACACAGCTGGCTCTGAAGAGGTCACCCAAATTAAAAATCAACAAGGAAATCTCAAGAGCACACAGATTTAATAGATATCTATGGGATATTCCATTAAATAGAAACTGAACACATGTTTATATCCACGGCCCATGGGACCATTACTAAAATAGATGGCATTCTAGGCAACAAATCGTACTATAGCAAATAAAAAGTACTTTAAATAATCATGTACCTTATTAGATCATACTGTGTTACAACTAGACATCAATAGCAAGAAATATTACGGAAACTACATATATATACATATATATATATATGTATATATATGTATATATGTGTATATATGTATATATGTATATATATGTGTATATATATATATGTGTGTATATATATATATATATATATATATATATATATATATATATATATACTGAACGATACATGCTTAAATGACCCAGTGTGTCTGAAAGAAATTAGGGAAGAAATCAAAGAGTTCTTAGAATCAAATGACTACATACAATCTACAAGAACCTTTGACATACTGCTAAGGCAATGCTAACAGCAAGCTTTATTGCCAGGAGTGCTCACATTTAAAAAGACCATGGGAAATGTCAAGGAATGGATGCTAGAGCATAGCATATGAAGGAAGAAAGAAGAGCAGTGGTACAAGAAGGGTTAAGTGGGGTGGGCAACAGGAAGGCAGGGTAGAGGGAGGAGTATGGGGGGGGTAACTAAAACTAAAGACCTCTGAAAACGCCATGTGGAAACCTACTACTGTAGAAATTTCCTAAAATAGAGACATACGTTAAAAGAGTTTAAGTAGAGTAATGTTGTAACGGGATGGAAGAACAATGGCTCTCCCAGACACTAGCTGATATCAAGAAGAGAAAGGAGGAAAAGAAGGAGGCAGAAAAGGAGGAAGTGGAGGAGGAGGACGAAGAGACAGCCACAGCGGAGGCAGAAGTGCAGTGCCAGGTATGGTCATTTCCTCATGTTCTGTGAATCAAGTACAGGGGTCTTCATCTAAGGGGTCTCACCATTACGTTCTGGATAGTAACCAGGAGCAGGGGCAATAGCCTACAGTGTTGGAGGGGGCCTCCTGTGGGATCTTACTGACCAACAGCTTGGAAAGAAGATATTCAGCATGGGAGTTCTAGAAAAATAAAGAGGAGAATGAGAAAAATCCCTTATTAGTGAAGGAAAAAGAGTAATTTTTCAGACAAAATATCCAACAAATGTCAAGAGCAATGGTGAGAAAGTGCTGGAAGGATGTCCACCTAGACACACCCTTACGGAGTTTCACACTCTGAAGTAACCCAGAGACCCAAACGCTGCCCAACATAGAAGCAGTGAATGAAACCCTGTTGACTTGATATTCTCATTTAGATGAGAAGATAATAAAAATGTCACGCTAAGATTTTTCTTGGTTTAAGAAAAAACTTCAGAAATTTACAATTCCCTTTGTTTGATTCGCTGGTTTTGGGCACAGTGGCTAGTAGGCTGTTGTATTGGTCGTTGATGGCTGGTTGCCTGTTTCATTGTGGTGAGAGGTTGACTGTTTTGGTGATGGTGGTGGTGGTCGTAGCTGGCTGTTGTTCTGTTCCACTTCGCTTTGCTCTACTTTTGTGAAGTCTATCCTGTCAGCTTCCTCTCTTCCTCTTCTCTGCTCCAATGTGTCATTGGGAATGGCTCTACCAGAATGCTCATGCAATGCCTGCCCATTTTCCCAGGTATGTTTTCCCATCGGGAGTCCTGGAAGGAGAGGAGTGTGAAAGTTATCCATGTCTCCCCCCCGGCCCTAGTACTCTGAAGAAGGATGAACTTTTATAAGAGTTGACTTCATAAATGGATCGACGTAACTTTTCCTATAAGCAATTGGGAACAACAGTGTTTTCAATAAGGGTGAAGGGAGTCTGGAATCTATGCTTGAAATTTCTTACAGTAGACCGGAGGCAAAGCTATCTAGACGTAAAAGCTACCACTGTGTCTGCCAAGGTTTCACTACATGGTGTTACTGGATGTCAGGGGATATGATTTAAATGGATGCATGCCATAGCATGTAATAGTAATAAGCCCCGTCCTCTTACTCTGAGGCAGGAGGTTAATTGCAATTACGTTCAGTATCATTTCCTTCGGCGCAGAGCTGTGGTTTATCCCGAAGCTCTACCCTCATTCCCACCACAGGATGTGTGTCATTTAAGCTTTGCAACTTCCAAAAAAAACCCATTCCACCGCAAAGGACTGTGAGCTCCTCAGAAAGGCCTCGGGGCGCTCATTGGAGGACTACTGCGTAGTAATTGGGGCTTCCTGAGGTGACCCAGAAGCCTGGGCTGGATTGGTTGCTTGCGCATGCGTCCACAGAGGAGCCATTAGGAAGCATTTTTAAAAGTGGGCGGTGCCCACCGCACAACAACTTGGGAAGCTGCCTTCACCCGGAACACTGTACAGATCGGAGAGCAGACCATGAAAGATGACAGCAGATCTGTCAACAAAGTTTTAATAAGAACGGCTGGCACCTATAGAGAGTCCATCAGGAGCTTGGCTAAATACTTCATACATATTATTTTTCTCACTGAATTTTGGGGCACAGATCCATGAAGCAGATAGGCTCTGATCATCTCTATGCTTACAGACCGAAGCTGGAGCTCGGGTGGGCTAAACTACTTGCTTCGAGTCACATGACTTACATAGAACTGGCTTTCTCCTCATTTTGGTGACGCTCACCCCCTTTGTCTTTTGCTGCCCTCAGGGCACTACCCTGGCAGCTGTGTCTACTACAAGAGGCTTCGTCAAACACGGAGTCAAACTCAAGGCAATGTTTTCTATCCCACCCATTGCTCATTTAAGAAAATTACTGGAGCACGCTGTGGGTCCCAAGCTTCATTTCCCCCTTCCTAACCATATGTGCCTCCCACTTCAGAGCCAAGAGTTCCTGGATGTTTTTCCAGCAAACGTTCCTCCTTTCATGATAGTCAGGATGGCTGTGAGCAAAGTTCAACTCGGTCAACCCCAGGAGTCCGAATTGGCAGAAGGCCACCAACGACACTTCTAGAACGGATTCACTGTGACATCCTAGAGGAAAATCATTAAACCGGCCCCACGGAGACCTACTGGAAGGCACTCAGGCTTGCAACTACACAGTAGCTTTTGTGATGGCAGTTTTGCTTAAAAACATCCAGCATCGACGACTTCTGTAAGCCACAGCCAGCCAAATAGCTACTGGAGCCATGCTGATTTCCTGCTCATACAGATATCTTCCCTTAAAATCCTGTTATGGAGGAAAATATCCGAGTCCCGCAAGTCATAAAAGCAATTTAATACTAGCCACTGTCTGAAGACACCCCGAGAATATAGAGTGGACCAGGAGAAGCTGAGGAGCAGAATTATTTTTAAACAGCGAGGAAGAAACTTTGAATCAGAACCACTAAGTATTAGGCAGGGTCCAGTGGTGTCCACAGGGAAGGCAGATCACACACTCGGACATAAAGCAAGTCTTGCAACGTATAGGAAAGTTGAGGTCGTTTCTTGGATTCGATCTGACGTGTAATAAGACTGGAAATGAACAGCACAAGAAACTATGGGGTGTACACAGAGTCCGGGAGGCTCAATAACTCACAGAAGGACCACCGAATCGTCAAAGGAATCAAGGAGGAAGCGAGCTATTCCTGGGATCAAATAAAATAAACCGTCCTGAGAAGCAGAAGTCTCATGCTTAGAGAAGGTGGGGGTCCACATGTGGTGCCAGAAGGCAAGCGTGTTTCCCAGGAAGATTCCGCGCCGATCTGATCATTTGTGGAACCATTTTGCAGCAGAAAGTGGAACCAGAGTGCTGCTCAGTTATCCGCACCTCTTGCCTTCTGTTTGAGCCTAAACTCCATTTCAGGGCCCCGCAGAATGACTGAAGAGGTCCTCCTCGTTCCTCCTCACGGTGCATCCATATTGAGTACTTCACCTTTTTCTGGGTCTCACTGTTACTGGTTTCAACTGGCTCACTGAGGAGAGGTGGCCGAGCCTTGCTGGCGAGGGCCACCAGGACCCGGGCTCTAACCCCAGTAACTCCTAGAACGCCGATAGTTAAAATCGCTGGCACACAGTCGGGGGGGTCCCGTGTCGGTTTTCACTCTAGCTTTGGATTTTAGCTGGCGGGCGTCCGTGGCAAGGCGCCCTTTGTCACGTCAGCAGTCTTCCAGGGCTTCAACCCAAGGTAATTGACCATGGCTGGGGGGAATTTTCTTCGAGTCTATCATTTTAATGAAGAAAGTCGAATGAAAATGATCCCATGTGATGGAAATATTGGTTCCAGTCGAACAACTTCAGAAATATCCCTCTTCCCCGCTGTCAGGCGCTCTAGGTTGAGGAAGAGCGTTTATATTTAAAGAGATGAGGGAAGGGCTCCTGGGCCAGTGACTCTCACCATTTCCTGTCTATTACCATTTCCAGTTGCCCAGAGATATCAAAATAGTTCTTTTCAAAGTGTAGCTTTAAAAAAAAAAACACGCCAATAAGGAGAGACTTAGTTCCTATCTTGCCCTCATATATTTTCCATTTTATTTATGAATGCAGGCAGTGACCCACTAAATTGATTTTTGTAACCCCCCACAAACGGTTTGCATAGTCTGCAACCTGCATTTTTTTTTTTTTTTAAGTTACTGGAACAGAGCATGTGAGAAACTTTCAGAAACGACTAACATTTCATTCATTCATTTTTTTTACACACTGGCCCAATAAGGGGAAGCTTTCTTAATTCGCACCCCTCTTCTCCAAGAGCAATGGATGTGATTCCAGGACATGGCAATAAGACAGTCTAGCAAGAAGAATGTGTGAAGAGACCGCACCGGGATTTTTAAAAAGGCGAACACCCCCTGGGAAGGGATAAGGTGCAGGAGGGGACACCTCTCTCCCTGGTCTTCAGGAAGCTCCCTCCATACTCACCCTGTGCTCGTCTCTCTGCCAGGGCAGATTGAGGTGGTTCTTAACCACATTCGTGTTGAAACACGAAATTCTAAGGCAAAAGAGTGGGCAAAGTCTTTCTACCTGTAGCGCTAAGTATTAAAACCAACAACAACCAAAAAAGCACCAACCCACGCTACTCCCGGCTCCAGCCTGCCACATGGCATCTTGCGGGGTATTTTCATCTCCATCAGAAAACCATCTCCACCCAACTCGCTAGGTTCCCAATTTCCCTCCCATGTTGCCTCTCCAGCTCGTCTCTGGGCCCGGTGGGCGATCTCGCCATCCATCTAGTTCCCAAGACGGGGCGCTGCCACACCAGTTCCATGCAGAGACCGCCTATGCCTATCTGTGTGCACCTCTCTTGCTGCGGACTCTACTCCATTCCCCGCACCCACCCTCTCGTGTTTGGGGTTGTTTTCTGAGCTAATGCTAGAACCGAGGGTTTTCAGCTGTGCTTGGCAATGACTTCTCCCACCTGAGAAAGATTCTAGCCAAGAGTGTAGGTAGCCTTTCTAAAATGTCTGCCCTACCTCCCAGCCTAGCCCTAGGACTTAAAGACAGTGAGGATGACGTTGCCTGCTATATAAACGTATGTGTCCAGGAAATGATCTTGTCATTGCCCTCTGTCTCATGCTTAGTGAAGAGAGTGATCTTCTTTGGTCAACCTCAACGTGAGGTAAAAGCAAACCTGAAAGGATATTTTACCTCCTACAACCGCATGTCTACGGTTTAATGTATGTGGCCTGCTGACTAAAAGTCAAAGACCCATAGGTAATTCTATTATAGTCTAAACTATCACTATCAACATATGCGAATTTGAGAGAACTAGTCAAGTTCAAATACCATCCAATGTAACCTGATTCCAGAGTTTGGGATCTCTGTAACTCTGACTTCTCCTTAGCAGAAAATGCACGCCTCTTTCCACCTCACCAGTCAACAGTGCATGGTTCTGAAGAGGCACCAGCTCAACAACTGTTGTATCAATACAAATGAGATGAAAAATAAATATTTCTCCCAAGTACATGCTGGACTGTAAGTCCACATATTCCAGAGGTAACGGCAGCCCGTGTTTATCATGGCGCAACCCCCAACAAGCAAATTATAGAATCAGACTAGATGTCATCGTCACACAAGTAACTTTGAAGGGATGCTTCATCATCCAAACCACAGGTGGAGGGCAGAAGCAGATGGGTTGGCGCCGAGAAAATGAGACCAAGCCAGGGACCCGGTACCTCTGAGCGTCTATTGGATCATCACCCAAAGCCCCTTGGGGCTCAGGGCTATGTCAGAGATCGAAATTCTACTTTCGTTCTTCCCCACCCAGAACCTAGCCATGCAGAGGCAGGAGCTCCCCGTCAGCCAAGGCCAAGAGATTTCAAAATTCTCTAAGCAACAGAAGTCCCAAAGCATCATAAACGCTAACAACAGTGAATTCACCCATCAGCACCAGACCCGGCGTTTCTGAACAAAGCTAATTCGGGCAGACACCACTAACCATCCAAGAACGACTTTCAACCTTAAAATCTCGAGACAAATATGTATCTGACCAGAGGTTAAGAGCTTTGCTCCCTCTCGCCGAGGGCTCTGGGCTGCTTCATTTTTTTAATCGTCCGTTTTATCGCCACCACGTCGTCCGAGTCATCGCCCCGGCATCTAGCATAGTTTTTATGTGTCATGCAGATCGTTATCAAGTACGAGAAGGTTTCTTGGTGGGATGAATGAGAACCCTCTGTCTTCCATGAAAAGCTCTCATTTATGGGCCTCTGGACCATTTGTCTGATCAAAGGATTTCAGAGGCCAGGATCGTGATTCACGACAAAGTGAGAGTTGATCCAAAGAGCCCATCCAAAGGCTTCTGACAGCCATGGTTAAAAAAGATAAAATTTAAAAAAAATAACTCTTTCCAAAATCTACACAGAATGGGGAATCTTAAACAGGCTCACATACAACTTCGTGCTTATTAAGCAGAGATTAAAGATTAAAAATAATATTAATAACAATAATAGTAATGATAATGATAATATAATAGTAATGAGACTCACCCATCTGGATTCTCTGGTTTTGTTCACACAGCTCAAAGACCAATTTTTGCTCACTGTACTTTAACAATGGAGCGGCATGTCGCACTGGAAGAACAGCATGGTGATTTCAAAGTGACAAATTGTATGCATCTATTGGTGTCTGACTGCATTAATTCACTAAACCAGGCACCACTTTAATGCAAGCTCATGAGTGGGCTTTAGCATTAAACGTCCAGCAAATCAGTGCTGCCATAAAAGGAAATCGTCAGGGACAGAAACTTTTGTCCTTCAAATAAATAAAAGGAATCTCAGTGAAACAGGCTGCCTTATTTCCTCCCTGACTTATCGCTGTCTAATGATCCTGCCCAGAGCCTAGATTTTTACACTTAGGGTTTCCAGGAAAATTCGCTCTGCTTAGCAGGGTGATACAGTTAACAAGGGGACCGTGATTTTTTTTTTTTCTCTTTTAAGTACACTGTTGATTTGAAAGTTAGAGACACTGATACTTTTAAGTCAGCAGGCCGTAATTCTACTTTCCTGGTGAGATTTACACCTTCTTTAGGAACAAAGAATTCCCATCATCCTTAAAATCATCCTGGTGGCTGCTATGAGCTGAGTAGCTGTTAGGTTCAGCTGGCCCTGCCTGCCTCTCTGAACCTTGCATGACCTTCCCTTTGTCTCTTTTCTGTCTCTTTTGGGTGCTGGCCAGAACCTCAATGTACGTTTCCTGACACTTGGGACCTCTTACTCGTTCTCCACAACTGCCCACTCACCATGCGGCCACGTGCCCTCCGTATGTCTGACCTCCAGCTTAAACAGCCTCTGGTTTTCTCCTCCTCTGCTCCGTTCTCCTCTTCTGAACAGCTGCTGAGATTTATAGCTTGTCGGCCCTGGCGGGGTTTGTTTTGGTTTGTTACTCTTAAGAAATTGTCCTTGAGCTTCTGTTTGGGTCTGTTCTGAAACTATGTTATTAATGAGGCTAAGAACATCAACACGGAGAGGGTCTGATTTCCCCCTTTATTATCTGGTAGGCACAAAGGGGCTCCCCGGAATTCTGGTACCACATTTGGGGGCCTGTACAGGGATATTTAAGAATTGTCTCTAAAGACAAAACAGGTAGGCTCCTTCGTCTGTCTTGCCTTGGGGCTACAAGATGCTTGTGTGGTACTCTGTCTCCCTAGAAGAAATAAAAAACAAGTTCTTTATTGCAATACCTCTTCCTTGTATTGTTTTTGTGTGTGTGTGTCTGACTAATGGCCAAGTGGCAGTGAGCTAAATAGTTTTGTTTAGTTTCCTTCTCTCTCTCTCTCTCTCTCTCTCTCTCTCTCTCTCTCTCTCTCCCTCCTCCCCTCTCTTTCTCTCTCTCTCTCTTCCTCCCTCCCTCCCTTTCCCCTCCCCCTTTCTCTCTCTTTCTCTCTTCCTCTATACAGAGGTGTGATGGTTTGCATATGCTAGGCCAGGGAATGGCACTATTAGAAGGTGTGGCCTTGTTGGAGGAAGTGTGTCACTGTGGGGTGGGCTTGGAGACCCTCCTCCTAGCTGCCTGAGGATGCCCAGTCCACTCCTGGCTTCCTTCAGGTGAAGATGTAGAACTCAGCTCCTCCTGCACCATGCCTGCCTGGATGCTGCCATGCTCCTGCCTTGATGATAATGGACTGAGCCTCTGAACCTGTAAGCCAGCCCCAATGAAATGTTGTCATTTATAAGACTTGCTTTGGTTCTCGTGTCTGTTCACAGTGGTAAAACTCTAAGACAAGAGGTTTCTCTTCTTTCCCTCTCTGTCATGGTTACCTCAAAGGAACTCAAGGAAACTGGGAGACTTTGGGTCAGGTTATGAGGAAGGAGAACAGGTAAGAAAAGACTGGGGTGGTCAAGCCAGACTCTGCTTTAGACCCCCTGAGGAAGCCACCACATTCTGCACTTGGTAAAATGCCACCCAAAGAGTTAAAATTAGGATTAACTAGTTTTAACAAGTTGGTTTCTATTGGACTTAAGTTCCCACTAGCGTGGAGGGTCACAGATCTGTCTGACGTCAGTTCAGACCATGCTCGGGAGAGACAACGTGGATGCAACAGTCACTTTCCCATTCCCCGTTTCTCCATGTGTTTACACAGTAATAGCATACGGACATTCTGCCTATCCCTTCCACCCTTCTCATAAGACCATTTCCCAGCAACTTTCACCTGGGAGTCAAGGGTCGCTCAACACAGAATCCAGATGACATCATTCAGGGCTCCTGGTTATAATGGCAGTAAGACTGAAGGGTAAAAAGAAGGGCTTCTCCAGGAGCCTAGTGTGTCTCAATAAACCCAGCTGGCTTAGGGGAGAATTACACAAAAGGCCCACGATTGAACCTTTGTTGTAGAAACTACAGTGACAGTCCATTGTGAAAAGTATATTAAAAATTACCGCAGTGAAACTTCCGGCACAACAGTCCCCTGGTTCACTGTGTGTGACCCCTGGTTCCACAGATGCTGGTTCCTCTGTTGCCTCAGAACAAATCTGTAGCTTGTCAAGGAAAATATTGTCACTCCCACTTATTTTTAATTTCTTCCTGTATTTTAAATTTTCTGTGCATATTTGTTTTGCCTGTATGTCGTGAACCATGTGCATTCAGTGCCAAGAGAGACTGGAAAATAGCACTGGGTCCCCTGGAAACACAATAGCAGATGGCTATAAGCCACTAAGTGGGTGCTGGACATTGAACCCACAGCACGTTGGTCCACTGGAAGAGTAGCCAGAGCTCTCAACTACTGACCCATCTCGCCAGCTTCTGTGGGCCCATCTGAAGTGAAACCTTAGGAGCCTACATAGCCCAAGTCACAGCTCCACCATTGTTCCGAACCAAAGTTCTTTGTAAGGTTCTGTAACTTGACAGTCTCATTAACTAAAATGGATCAGGACATATATTCACGAAATGGCTAGTTAGTCTCTTTCCCAGTGGTCAAAGGTGAGTTAGCCCGTGACTGGGCACATACCCCAACAGGTGGCCATTCCAAATCTCCAGGACGGCCATTTCTTTTCCTCAATGGGCGCAGACATTGTCCACGAGAGTTATAACCGGGCCATATGAACCTGAGCACAGTGTTACTTAATAAAGTTTTCCAGTTAGTAAGAAATTGTCTTAGTTTGGAGCACCTTGGAGAGGAAATGGTTTGTTTCCGCTTACAACTCTCAGGTCACAGTCCATCACTGCGAGAAGACAGGGCAGGAACCTAGAAGCAGAAACTGAAGCAGAGGCCATGGAGGATTCCACTTACCAGCTTGTTCCCCACGGCTTGCTCAGGCTGCTTCCTTATACCATCCAGGACCACCAGCGCATGAGCGGCAATGCCCACAGTGGGCTGGGACCACCCACATAATCATCAATCAGGAAAATGTCCCACGGGCCAGTCTGGTGACTGCACTTTCTCAATTGGTGCTTCCTCTTCCCAAGGGACTAGCTTGTGTCAAAGTTGACACAGCAATAGCCAGAATTCACACTAAATCTAAGTTGCCTGCCCCATTACTTTCGAATTATGAAATTTAAGAAGACGCCAATTTTAGTAACTATGACAAGGGTTTTGGCCCCTTCCTCTCCACCCAGATTTTCTTCTTACTCCAAGCTGCACACGTGCAGAGTGCTCACAGGGGCTGGTGCCACAGCTCAGTCACAGAGCACTTGCCTGGCACAGCCATGATGAGGCCATCATCACTAGCACATCAGAACAAAACCCCTACCAATCTTCCCCAAACACATCTTTTCCCTCTTTCTGTAAACAGACCTGCTGATCCTTACCACTCATTTCTTCCCAATTCTTCTTGTTTGCCCAGCCCGCCCCCCTAGCCCACCGCGCCATCACAATGTAATCACATATGCATCTTAAATGATGCTTTCATGATAAAATCAATCTACCACAAGATGCAGCTATGCTACTCTTGGGCATCTACCCAAGGGGCACCACATCCTACCACACAGACACTTGCCTTTACAAGTGCATGGCTGCTCGACTTGTAGTAGTCAGAAAATGAAACAGCCCAGATGTCCAAAACCGATGGATAGATAATAAAATATGTGGTATAGCTTCACGATGGAATATTACTCAAGTGTTAAAAATATGAAATTTGCAGGTAAATTGTTAGCAACATAAAGTCACCCTGAGTAACTTAACTCAGACCCAAGATGATCGCATGTTTTCTCTTAGAACTAAAGTTTCTATTTTAAGCTTTGGGTATGTGAGTTTCAATCTGAATAACCACAGAGGTTTAAACGATCATGACAGAAGAAAAGTGGAAATAGAGTACAGTGTTATAAAGAGAAAGGGGGTGAATTAGACCAGGAGAATGGAATGGGGAGGGAGAGGAGAGGTCACGGTAAAGGAAGGGATGGGAAGGGACATAGACAGTAAAGGTCTTCCGAGATGCCTTATGGAAACCCACTAATGTAGAAGCATTCTAAAACACACACCTGAGTGAAAGAAATCTAAATAGAGTCACCGTATTGTGGGGGAGACAGTGTCTAGCTAGACATCTGATGACACCAAGTAAAACTTCAGCTAGGAATGGATGGCATCTTACTGAGTTGTTGGCCAAAGGCTTTCATAGACTCCCCCAAACATTTTGGATACTGACAAAGCTATCGGATACTCTCCGTAACCTACTGGTAAGGCCCCAACCCTGAAGACAACTTACTTATGTCAGCAGACATGGAGAAACAGAGGCGGTGCCCAACTGGAATGACACCACATAGGAAAGGTAATTAAAGTAACACAACAGGTTTGCTCCCCACACAAATAATCTGATTTGAGTTTCCACCTTCAGCATGTGTTATTTTTATTACTACTGCATAGCAAGGAGAATGTCTGGACTTTGTCAAAGTAAATGTTGAAATCTTTTAATTGCCTTTTTGTTTTGTTTTGTTTTTAGGGAAAGATGGTTGTATGATTTTTCTCCTTCAGTGAACCACAACCCTGGGACAAACTCAAGTTTCTTTGTGAGGTGTGTGACTTGTCCTAGAGCGATTAGGCATGAGCTATTCACCCAGGATAAGGCACTGATGAAAGACAGGCCAAAGAAATCATTGCACCAAAATCCAGCTAAGCGAACCAGTGAGTTGACTAACGTTACTTCTAGGAGCACAGGGGACTCACTGAAAAGCCTACTCTGGCAGGAGTAGAGTCAAGAAAGTCGCATCCTATCAGGCAATCAGCCAATCAGAGACTCTCTCCTCTCCAGCAACTGTTACATGCTGATACAACTTTGCAAGGGTCCTGTAACTCTAGTTAAGTTTCCCATGCTTCCTAGAGCCATAGGCCCCCTAGGAGGGAATGTTTCCATTCTGAAGGATACAATATCGTGTTAACTCATTATGGAACTCTCCTTGGTGATATTTATTGTGGCATTGTGTGGCAACATTTATGAGTGATGTTGAGCCAAAGTTTGGGGGCTGATACATCAGTGACAGGATGGTCTGCACTAATATTGTGATTTTCCGTTTTGCCTGTTCAGCTTAACCGGCTTTGGAATTACATGCAGTTGAAAATTGAGATAGATGTAACTGGATGTTTTTGCAAGAAACAACCTTTGAGAATTCTACGTTTTCTATATAAATCAGTCTATTAAAAGTTACAATCTCATCCACGGTTCTGATGGATACATTACATTTTCACAGCATTTTTCCAGTTATTTCCTCCTCTAATTTGCAAAGAATTGAAGACGATACCTGTGTGCTTTTTATTTTCCCTTGATTTCATGATGATTTGCCCTTTCACCCTCTCTTCCTCTTACGCTTGCCCTTTCCTCTGCTTTTGGATTTCTTCAAATCGCTTTCACTTTATCTAATTCGTGTTTATGTCAAAGAAAAAGCTTGACTGCATTTATCCATTCTGTTTGTCTACTTTCTGTTTGTCTATTTTCTAAGTCAGTGATTTATTCTCATGTGTCCACGTGCTTTTCTGTGTACATCTCACTTATTCTGATAGCTTTAAAACTTCTTTATTTAGATGCCTAATTCAACTGTTTCCTCCTATGTCTATTCACATATTTAAGACCACATCTCTGAAAATACCACTGACCTGAACCTGTTAGATGTTAATGTGGTTTTTATTGCTGTTTTTAGACATTCTGCAGTTTTAACTGATGCATTATCTTTAAACTAAGAATTATTTCTAAAAGGGAAAGACTTTGGTTATTTGTTCTGATTTTTTTGTTCTTTGTTTTTTGTTTATTTGTTTGTTTTGTCTTTTGCCTGAAACTTTCCAAGTTTAGTTATATTGTGATAAAAGAATTCTCTTTCTCCTCCTCTCTCCTCTTTCTCTCTCTCTCTCTCTCTCTCTCTCTCTCTCTCTCTCTCACACACACACACACACACACACACACACACACACTCAAGCACATGCACACATACATGCAATGTGTTGTATAGCTCTTTCTCCACCTGTTTAGTTTATCATGATGGTTTCCTGACAATTTTTGACACTGGTTCAAGGACAGTTGAAAATAAAACCGACATCTAGTTTGTCTACAAGGGTTTTGGTCCACCTCACAGTCTATTAAAGGCTCCTGTTTTCTCACCTGCTACGTTTTATCTTCAAGTGTCTACAGAGCACTCCACAGGGGCTGCTGTGCTGCTGCTGCTGCTGCTGCTGCAGATGCGCATTTATTGATTGCCCTCTCTATTCCAGAAAACAGGTTATTTCCTCGGCTAGAGTGTGTTGTCCTTCATCTAGTTGCATGCATGCATATATATATATATATATATATATATATATATATATATACTCATGTTATGTTTTCTCTAAACTGACACAATGCCTCCAAATTAACTTCCAAACTTGGCTCTGACCCACTCAAGTCTCCATTCACTATGACCACGTGGTGAAGCCAAACTTGGCAAACATCAGGCTTCACAGCTTCAGAGTCAATGAAAGCAGGAAACTTTACTTCTTAAGGAAAACCAAGGAAGACCTTTGGCAGACTCGAGATGTAAAAGCATTAACTAGCCGTCAGAATGCAAGACTAATGCATACCACATGCCATATAGTATTCCATGTTTTGAAAGAAAATGCATAGCTGAAACTATTCAGGTAGTATTAATTATTTGGGTGATTTATATTATAAAATATATGCCATTAACAGTGAAAGCTCCCTTCTATAGTTCAGCTCTCATTCCCCTCCCTGTGGATCCCTAATGTTAATATTTGGTGGGTATCCTGTTTATGCGGGGACGTATGTACTATGTCAGCTAAAATAATATCCATATATTAAGAAGAAAGGTCACTTCATTCTGTTTAATTGCCATGTGCCAAGTGTGGATCTATGATTGTTTATTGATAATTAATAGATATTAATACCCAGCTTCTTACTTTCTATAAACAGTAGTGCAGTAACATTGGAGAAGCTGAACAAATTTCATGCAAACTCATGGGAGGCCTTCGGTTGACAAGTCTCAAGTATGTCCAGTTGTAGCCATGGGCCATTTGCATCAGGGAAGCTACAGAAGGGGCCCAACACATTTGTAGATAGCATTGTCCTGCTACAGTGTCAAAAGGTTGGACATCCCTGAAACTGTAATTCAATGAACACCATTTCACAGCCCCCCTTCCCTTTCCTTCAACCTTCCCTAACAGACTTCTTCCTCCTGAAGCTAGTCCACTTCACTAAGCGGTCAGAGCATCCTGTTCCCTCACCCACACCAGGAATTACAGATACTGCTTCCACTCTGCTAAGGCAAAGTCCAAGACTGACTAACACACTCTCTCCCTCTCTCTCCCCCCCCCTCTCTGATTTGATTAGTCTGGACTGTATATCCATTTCTGCATCATCAGTACCAGGCCCAGAGGGATAGTCTCTTCACTGACTTCAGGCACACACAGACCCGCAGAGCTGTGATTGAGACCCCCTACCCAGAAGAGTTTGATTGCCAAACAGAAATAACATACAATTGGCATGAGTGTCCACCAAAGAAAAATTATTCATTTCGATAGATCAAAACCACATTACCTTCCAGAAAGGCTGTCTAATTTACACTACCACCAACCATGTGTGAAAGTAGCTGTTTCCCAACATCCTCACCAATGTTTTCTAATGTTTATATTTTACTCATAGTTACCTAATTTCAAGTTTATGAGTGCCTCTTCGTGTGTTTATTGGCGCTTGGCGTTTCTCCTGTAAATTGCCTATTTATATAGCCTCTACTCACATTTTCGAATGATTTATAGATGGCCCATATATACTCCACACAATAATCAATCAGCCATTAAATATGCCGCGAAGGGTTCTCGCAGCTTGTTACTCGTCTTTTAAATGTATCGTGATTTTTATTGTGCAGAGATGATTTTTAATTTTTATGAGGTTTTATATGTCAATCATTCTCCTGTAGGGCTTCTGGTACTTGTCCTATTAGGAAAATCTTCTCTGCTTTTAGATTTGTAAAAATGCACTGCACTGTAGTCTCCCGAACACTCCTAAGTTCCTTTTGTATTCAGCTAGGTGTTTGTTTATATGGCTGATAGAAAGAAATAGTGCGCTCCTTCTTTTTTTCTGAATCAAAATCCAATTTCCTAGCATTATTTATTGCCCAGGTTACACTTTCCCATGAGTCTGAAATCTACCTTCGTTGTAACCTATGTGGAAACAGATGCTACCTAAGTTTGTTCTGCTCTCTACGGCATCCATTCCCAATGCAGTCTACCACACTGTTTGTTCTTTTGTTTCTTAATTAGCATATGTGATCATGGGTTTTATTATGATATCATCATATATAAATATGTGTACTAGTACCATGTTCTCCTATGTTATGCTGCCTCCCACCAGGCCCCTCCCTTTCTTCTCCCAAATCACCTCCCTTCTGCCTTCATGTAGTATATATTAATATAGTCAGTAATGTATTGATCTAGATTCCAAATAGTTAAAAACATGGTATTTGTCTTTGTGAGCCTGACCTGATTTTCTTGATGTGGTGGCCTCCAGTTTCATCTAATCCTCTGCAAATGTCATGATTTCATTTTATTTATGGCTGATTGATACTCCGCTGTATGCGTGCATCATATTTCCATCACGTTTTCCATCTGTAATGCGGACATAAGTATCTATGCCGATTCTCCACCTTCAGGACTGTGACTGGTGCCACAACACATGGGTGTGCAAGTGCTTGTGGTCTGATGACTTTAGACGCATCCGGGTTCATACGCAGGAGTAGAAGAGCTAAGTCACGTAGCTCAAGACTTAACTCTCTGTCACGACACCCAAGACCCTCGGGTGTGTTCATAATTATTTTCCAGCCTTCTCACCCATTTCCTAGATCTCGTTTGGGATTTTGGTGAAATCAAATGTAGGTCCTACCAAATGGACGGAATTCTGGAATGCAGTTCAGTCTTCTCTGTCTTCTACCTCCTTCTCCATCCACCCCTTAGCACTCCGCTCAGTCAAAGCTAAAGCAATCAGTTTGTCAGCCCCAAGTACACTCCCACAATGCCCCTTGCCAGTCACCTTCCCTTGCTTTAGACCCACAGGAGAACAAATGATACCTTCTTCCTACTCGCCTGTAAAAGACTTTGATTCTCTTCTTTAATCTATTCATATTCAGATAAAAACTAGTTTATTTATAGTTACTGATGATCCAAAGACTCACCCCTGGTCTGGGAGGAGTTTCCTCATCCTACAGGTTACACTGAGCCACCCAGCTCGTCACCCAGGCTAACTGACACAAGAGGGGAATAAACTCATCTCTTTGCATCCAGGTAGTGCCAAGTCTGTGAAGTAAATCACACAGCACAGGACCCCAGACCACACTCTTGGTAAGCAACCTCCCTCGATCCCCCTTGCTTCCTTCCCTCCTTCATTCAATCCATGCTTCCTCTGTAAACCCAGGAGCCAAGTCCTTCTCAGGCTCTGCTTCCCCGAGACCCAGGCCAACACTCCATCTGGCAACCGCACCATTTCTCTATCAAGCAATGTCTCTCCAAACATCTTTATCTAAATTTGATTACCTGGGGAGATGAAGTCAGGAGCTGGAGGGATAGCTCAGTACTTAAGAGCACTGGCTGCTCTGCCAAAGGACCCGGGTGTGATTCCTAATAACCACATGGCAATTCACAACCATCTGTAATTCCACCACCAGGGGACCTGAGGACCTCTTCCAGTGTCTGTGGGCAACAGACATACACACATGATACACATACATACATGCAGGCAAAAATATATGTGTGTATACATATATACATATATATGTACATGGGTATATATACATATATATGTACATGTGTGTATACACACACACATATATATGTATGTATATATATATATATTTAAATATTTGCTGTCTTGAGCACCTCTATATCCCTGCCCACTCCTGAACATAATGCCATAAAATGTTCATGTCTCCCCTCAGGGATAGCTCCTTTGTTACACAAAATCTCCACATCTGAACCTTCTATTTCCATGTCCAATACGCACCTGACCATTCTAGCTGTATCTGACGGAACTGGAGATTCCCTCTGGATGATACTGTCTTCTCCATACTCCCGCCAATTCACTGTCTTACCAGTCTTCCTTTTTCTCTTTCCACTGCTCTCAACTTCCAAATTGTTTCTTCAAGACTTGATCTGTGAGCTTCTGCTTCTTCACTCGCATGGCTTCTGGGTATGGACTGTTTCCTGTGGTAACTGATACTCTCAGACTTCCATCTCCAGCCCTGGATCCCCTCTGAACCCCAGAACTATAGTCCCGCTCTATCTCTAGTCATACTACCTGTTCAATACTATATATATATATATATATATTCAAATGCCAACCAACATCTCAAATTTAATATGTTTAAAGCAAATGCACAATCCGTGACCGTGCCCTAGCTCAGACGTGCTTCCCTCCCCATACACACACCTCCGGAGCTCAGTAAATATCAGCCTTCCCTTTTCATCGCATAAAGTATAAAGTTTGAAATTGTTATGTTTTTCATTCTCCTGTGCTTCCCGCACAGAATTTACTGAGAAATATAGCTAGTGTCAGCCTTCAGAGCGTGTGCCGAATCAATCCTTCTCCAGTCATCGTCTACCACACACCCCCCCTCATCCAAGCTTCCCTCATTCTTGGCCTAAATAGCTGTCCTCTTCCCACACCTTTGTGTCTTATCATCTGTTTTCAACAGACTACGCAGAGTGATTTCTCTAAAGTCAGCCCACACCACTCCCTCCCGGGCATGAAGTGGTGGCTAAAATCATAGCGTCTTAGTTACTTCTCTATTACCATGGCACAGCACCATGACCAAAGCAGCTTACAAAGAAAGCATCCAATATGAGGCTCACAGTCACAAAGACTTAGAGTTCATGATCAAGATGGAAGGGACAATAGCAGCAGCAGGCAAACCTGGCACTAAATCAGTTGCTGAGAAACTACATTTGAGCCTCAGAGAAAGACACTGGGGACGAAATGGCACTTTTGCCATCTCAAAGCCCACGCCCAGTGACACACCTCCTCCAATAAAACCCCACCCCCTAATCCTTCTCAAACAACTCCACCAACTGGGAACCAAGCATTCAAATGTAAGAACCTGTGGGGGGCCATTCTCATTTAAACCATCACACAGAGAATAGTCAATTTTCGGTCAGGTTCCAGTTTCTTACGGCGTCTCCATCTCTCATCTGTAAAGTGGATATGCTGGTAGTAAGAGATACTTCTCAAAACTGCCATAAGATTTGAATGGGGCTGTATTCAATAACACACACACAGCAAGGTCTGGTGTTGTACTGTCCCATAAAACAGTGGTCCCTTTCAGCCATTTTTCTTTTACTTCTCCTTCATTCTATTCTATTCCATTCCACTCCACTGCACTCCACTCTACTCCACCCTACTCTATCTAATTTAGCCAGTGCACCTTGGGATGCACAGCTTAACAATGAACACACCAAGCCTAATCCAGGTCTCCTATTGATTGAAACACACACACATTTACTGCCTGACCACCTTCCAGTTGCCTGTGCAAAACTACCTGATCGATGAGGTTACCACTGAGAATGACTAAGACAGCACCCTGCACCCCAACAGTCCTTCTCCACTAGCCGGCCACACGTTTGTCCATGTTGTCTGTTTCTAGAACCCTAAGGAATCCGCCTGTGTTTTGTCGCTGTTCTAGCCCATAATGGCACAAGCTCTTTAAGGAGAGGTTTCCTCTTGTTTTGTTCATAGCTTAGGATAGTCCCAAGGAACACCGGGTATTTGATAAAGATCTACTGAGACAACGGATGAAGAGACTATCAAACCCCTTTAAATATTTCACTGGCCTGGGAAAGAGCCTGTGAGAGCTGGCTGGGCGAAGCCCCAGACAGAAGAAGCACAGAGAATAGAGTTGACAGTAGAGGGCACCAGAGAGAGTTTCGGGGAAATTATTTTGAAATACTTGTCAAAGCGAAAGGCTGCGTGGGACGGAATAAACACATAAGGAGAGAAACCCGGGGCAGGCAGCTGGAGGTCTGGCTTTGCTATTAGGAGTTGAACTGTGACCACGTCTAAAACCATGTTTTGAACAAAAGTCCCATTCGAAGCCGCAGGCTGCAATGAGGCAGAGAGGGAGGAGTAGGATCAAGCCCATATGAAGCAGCCCATGTGGGAGCTTGCACTGACTGTAAGGTGAAATAAATAAGAGTAGGGACGCAGGCTGCGAGAGCCGAGAGCAATGAGCAGGAGAATAGAATACCTGTCTTAAAAGTTAAGTTATTGCTCACCCCGACCAATGAAGCTGTTTCTACTAGAAATATTTTCAAGACCGTAATTAAGATAGAGTATAGGACGATGGGATTTTACACCCATTCTCTGACTGAGCAAATGGGGGATTTGCCTGCCAGTGTGGACCCTAGAGGTCCCTGGGCTCTTCTCCATCCTCCACATAGCCTTCTGGATCTGATGCCTATCTCAGGACCCACAGGGCTTCCCTACCTGTCATGTAGCTGGCTAGACTCATATGGTCTCGCTACCTTGTGTCTTGTCTTTCAAGACTGACTTCTCTAAAGGTGTTCTAAATCATTTTTCAAAGTCTCACCAATCCTTCTTTGTTCCAGACATAATTCTGTGGGGGCTGCTTCTCCACGGTCCATAACTGGAACATGTTTCTTCTGTATCAGTGCAGCCGCATCCTCACAGCTGAGCACCTCTTCTGCCAGCTCTGCCTTCTGCCTTGAGAAATGACCCTCTTCTCAGAAGGTCTCCAGCAACAGGCAATTCATGATGTGGGAGGACCTGTATATTTGTGCCTAACAAGCTATCTTCAGCAGCGGTGGAAATGGTAATTATTTACTCTGGATGACATGCTAAGGGTTCAGTTAAATCATTATTATATAGGTAAATGGGCCTCCCTCATCTGCCATTGATCATATGGGTGATTTACCCAAAAAACAAAACAAAACAAAACTTCGCAATGTGCTATTGGCTAATTCATTGCCAGTACTATATATATATTAGTACTGTGTTATGTATAGTGCTGCGTTATGTTATGTGTTATGTGTTTATGTATGATGTATTATATATTATGCAATATATTTATTATTATATATGATATATTTATTGTTTATTTATTATTTACTATGCTATATGTTTGTACATTGTATATTTATATAGCATATATTTATATTATATAATATATATTCAACTATATGTATAGTTGAATGTGAATAGCATATACCTGTTTGCTGAATGTTTCATATTCCCCAAATTTGAGATTTATGACAATATTCTCAAGAAATGCAAGGTAAGTGAAGAATACAATTTCTAATGTAATAGTCACTGTTCATAAATATGCCATATTAGAAATTACAGGCAATGGGCAAAGCAAGGAAGTCAGCAGGCTCTGGGCACTAACGCTGCCTCCTGCGGGGACCGTATGTATGGAAATACGCACAAATGGTGTGCTATGTTGAAATAAGGACTACCCCATTTACAACATTTGCAGTTTAATCCTTTTGTTAGCATGCATACGAGGTGGGGGCACCTCTTCCTAGCTACTAATCTACCTATTGTCACACTGAAGACCGTTGTTAGGGGAGTACATTTGTACTCATAGAAATAGTAACAGTCTGAGGATCTAAAAGAAGTGATTCTCCTAACATACTTTTAGTTAACATAATATCAAGTCGAGTTCATTTCTCAACTTAACTCTTCAAAATTGTTTGTGTACATGTGTGAACATGTGTGTACATGTGTGTACATGTGTGTACATGTGTGTACATGTGTGTGAACGAGTGCGAGTATGCGTGTGTGTGATACAGATAACTCTTTGGTTGTGGGGATATAGCTTTGATCATTCATTCCATACATACATGTTTATTGTATATTTGCTAAGCACAGTGATCAACTCCGTGTCTCCCAACTCACAGTCTAGACTGACTACTGAGCAAGGACACACAGAATACATCGCTGCTCTTTACCTCAATGCACAACATGAAGAAGAAGGAGGAATGCTGTGGGTGGGAAGGTTTGAGCAGGAAGATGATGCTAGGAGATAGAGAAGAGGAAGGGAAAAGTTAGCCCAAACTAAGACCATAAAGAAATATCGCACAGGGACATTTGCTTAGACATTTATTTATGCAGGAAGCACAGCTTGCTTCGTTTGTAGTGTGAATGTATCAAGACGGGTGGAGAAAATAAGCAAACTAAAAAATGCAGTCTCTTCACACAATCTCTAGTATACTGGACGAGAAATTATCCATTCAATGGGCCCAGGAAACAATCCCCAAACAGAAACATTTCTAGAACACCTAGGAACATAGTACAGGCATGAAATAACGAATGGGTTTATTTTCACCATGCTCTATACCCTAGACAATAACTCAGAAACTTTTGAATTCTATTGCTCATAGCTCAGGGTGCTAGGAAATCAAGTATCAAGGGACCAACAGGCAGCATCTGGTTTAGACCCGTTCCTTGTATTAGAAGGGCACAAAGAATGTACAAGAAGCTAACAGTATATTTGGACCTCATTCAGAAGGGCACTGACTCGCCGACTAGAGAAGAGCCATCCTGATCAGCAACAGCCCTACCTTTGGATACAAAGGCAATACAAAACCGTCTCAGTAAATATGACAACCGCAAATAAGGCTCAAATTCTTCAAGAAATAACCCTTCCTAAAATGAGCCAAGAAGAAACATAAAACCTAATTAGCCTGCTAGTTAGCGAAGAAACTGAAACTGTCACTTAAAATCTTCCTATAAAACAAAGAACTGGTAATCTGTGAGTTCAAGGCCAGCCTGGGTTCTATCATGAGGGGAAGACCATGGGGTTACATGGCAGAGCAACCATGGGTGTGCAGCCATCCACTGAAGCATAACCTAACAGTGGCCAAACCTACAAAGAAAAGTGACTCTCCCTCTCCAAGAAGCCATCAGATGTGGATAGATAGTTCCTCAGCTAGGGGTAGGCGTTGTGAGATAATCTCTGATCCATGAGTTTGTTTGTTTGTTTGTTTGTTTGTTTGTTTGTTTAAAATAATACCTTCAAAGCATATGTAACTTCAGTGGTAAACCTACCAAACATTTCATTTAGTAATATTCAACTAACTTGAAAACCAATCCAAGTATTTCGGAAAACAAAGCAGGAATAAACATTCCCAACCCTTTCCTCTCTTCTTCCTTCCTTCCTTCCTTCCTTCCTTCCTTCCTTCCTTTCTCTTTTTATCCCATTGGTAAGAATCAAACTGAGGCCTTTGTATACTAAGAAAATGTTTTGCCACTGATATATATTCTAACCTCTTCTGACATATTTTATAAGCTCAGTATAATGCCAGTATCAAAACTAGAAAAAGCATTACAGTGAAACCAGCACACTTCACAAACCTTAATAAACCTAAATTCAGGCCTATTAGTCCCAGCTAATCAGTAGACTCACCCAGGAAGATAGTAAGCTCAGTGTCTGCCTATGCTACAGAGTAGGTTCCAGGACAGAAAGGGCAGCTTAATAAACCCTATCTTAAAAATTAGAAGTTGAGGGGTTGGGGATTTGGCTCAGTGGTAGAGCGCTTGCCTAGGAAGCACAAGGTCCTGGGTTCGATCCCCAGCCCCGAAAAAAAAAAAAAATTAGAAGTTGAAAAAGTGCCGGGGATATAGACCAGTGACAGTATGTTTGCCTAGCATGCAAAAACCCAGGTATTGGGAAATTAGACTGGGGTAAGGTCGCTGGAGGAGATCCCAATAGGGCACGGTCAATTTATTAGTGAATGTGATTGACTACTGCCAACCACTTTGGTGATCAATATAGTTAGCAACGTTGCTGGATCTGGAACCAACTTAGTTTTTTTTTTTTTTTTTTTTTTTGGTTTTTTTTTTTTGGGGCTGGGGACCGAACCCAGGGCCTTGCGCTTCCTAGGCAAGCCCTCTCCCCCTGGGCTAAATCCCCAACCCCTGGAACCAACTTAGAGACTTGCCTCTGGGAGAGCTTGTAAGAGGATTTCTCAGAAACATGAATAGAAGACCCTCTCCCCAGATCCATAGCACCTTCTCACAGTAACATGGGTATGAAAAGGTCCCCAGGGACCTTGCTTTTTGCCTGACTGTCTTTATACCTTACCTGTGGGCTGATCTACGCCATGGTTTCTGCCACCAATACTGGCATCCTATGTCATCATCATAAGCCTGCTTCTCTGGCCTTCCAATGTGGGCTGAAGACCAGCAGCTCTCCAGGAACCCTTCAGGACCTTGGCACGAGGTTGGGGATGGTAAAATACCATGGACTGAGCAGCTGCTGGCTCATAGCAACCAAGCCATTAATATCCAAAATACATAAAGAAGACCAAAACAAACAAACAAACAAATAAATAAATAAAAGCCAAAAACCTCCACGGCAAGGAAAGAAAACAGTTTCAAATTGGGCCATGGAAATGAATAGATAATCTTCGAAGTTTACTGACAGCCAACATAGATATGGGGGAGGGGGAGTGACTAACATTGCTAATCATTAGGAAATGTAAGATGAAATCACAGTGGGACACTTTTCTCACACATGACAGATCTGTCACCAGACGATGAAATACGACAGGTGCTACCAAGGAGGCCGTAGAAAGGGAACCCTTGCAAGCTCAGGTCTAAGTCAGTTTGTTCACAATTGCCAGATCATACAACCAACCTATGTGCCAACTAGATTAGTGGGTAATAAAAACAGCGTATTGACATAATGGCATCATTTATAACATGAATTTGGTAAAAAAAATTAAAAGGAAATTTTTTTTTTTTTTTTTTTACAATTTAGCCAATTTTATTTTCTATACTGTCAGAAAAATTTTATTTATAAGGATGATGTGAATATTGTGAAAGGTGTGTGTGTGTGTGTGTGTGCGCGTGCGTGTGTGCATTTGATTTTGTTTTTTTTTTTATATATTTTTTTTTTTTAATTATTAACTTGAGTATTTCTTATATACATTTCGAAAGTGTTATTCCTTTCCGGTTTCCGGGCAAACATCCCCTCCCCCCTCCCCTTCCTTATGGGTGTTCCTCCCCACCCTCCCCCATTGCCGCCCTCCCCCGACAGTCTAGTTCACTGGGGTTCAGGCAGGACCCAGGGCTTCCCTTCCACTGGTGCTCTTACTAGGATATTCATTGCTACCTCACGAGGTCAGAGTCCAGGGTCAGTCCATGTATAGTAAAAAGGAACATTTTCTATCAGTTCCTGCGAGCTAGATTTGCTCACTCCGGCTGCCACTCTGCCACGACATCCACAAGCCACCCACTCCTAGCTGTCTCCCTTTTAGTCGCCCTCTCCATGAGGTCCCCTAGGCGGTAGTTACCACACCATACACACACACACACACCTCGTTCTGTGGGCCCTGTGTGTTCTCACTCTGAGCGGTCAACAGAACCAGATCGCACGCTCCAACTGACTCTCAGCCATTCTTTCACACACTGTCCTCTTTAGCCTGGTACAATCAAAGTTCCAGAAACTCGTAATTTAGCAATTAGATTTACATGTTAAATTCTCAATCCACAATTCATCCACACAATAAATTCACTGCCAATTGATAAAGATATCAACCGCCCACCTAGACAAGATAAAATCAATCAGGTTCACCTAAATCTGAACCATCCCCCTCCGTAGACTCCCCTCCTTCCCCTTTCTCCTGCCTCACAAAAACTTTGTCCCCGCCCCACTGTCTACTGTCCAATCCTGTATCGCCTTGACATCAACCTACACGCATGCATGATGACATCTATGTAAACATGAATATTATTCTGTGATACCATCATGCATATTATATGCTAGGTTACCTTTGGGGGATTGTGAGGCATTTAAGCTGTGCGACCAAGGAAGCTAGTGAGGTCCAGCGAGGCTATCCAAACCCCAAAATCCCATCCTGAGATCATCAGGAGTAAGGTCCCTCCCTGTCCCAGTCCTGCATGCCCCAGTGCACGTAGTTCTGCATAACCCTCACCTCCATCCTTCTTGAAGTCACCTAGCCCATTAGCCAAATTACAGGTTTACGTACCTGAAATCCCTCTTCATGCAAATAAGGCATTCCCAACGTCTTAGCCTTAGCCAATAATGTATGCTCGCCTTGAAAACCCCTACCTACTCCCCAAGGATTTTACAGTCCCTGTTACCCCTGAATAAAGAGAACGATTTCACTGAATATCATCTGGAAGAGTTGTACTTCCCACAATAGAGCTGTAACATTGACAAAATTGCCTGGAGACGATCTCTCCCTCACTCGGCCTGATTGAGATCCAGATCCTGCAAACTCACCAGGCTGAATACCCCTAGGGCAGAAGCAGAGCCGGCCCATGGGGTATTGGAGAACACAAGGTGATAAGAGTCATAGAGTGTAAATCTGCATACAGAAATGCTCTTATCATAAAGCTAGCTATTGGATTTAGCCTCTGAGTCATGTCAGTTATATCTGCTAAGACTCTGTTTACCAAGGAGGTCACATTCCAAGATTTCAGGAACGTGCAGATCTAGAGGGGACAGTATTTCCCACCATTTAGCTTTAAGCTTTAGAATACCACAGAGACCCATTAATTAAAAGTTTAGTCACCAGCTATGGTACCCTGGGAAAGATGGACCATTGGAAGATAAAGACTAGGAGAAGGACGTAAAATCATGAAGAACAATGACCTCAAAGGTATGTCTAAAACCTTCAATTCCTTCCTTTCTTCTTCCTGGCTTTCCTGCCACCCTGAGCACCTTAAGCAAGCCTCTATTGCACACTCCCACCAAGACTCATGTGCTACAGCAAGACCGAGCGACAGGGCTAGCAGTCATGGGCAGACACCTCTGAAACCGTGCGTCAAATGAGCCTTTCTTCCAAGTTGGTTTATTGTGTGTATTTCGTACAGAGATGGAGATCCAGTCCCCGCACTGTTCAACCTCCTATAGGAGGCAATTTTACTTTTAAATTTGGTGTTGTGTTGATGGGTAGTAGAATTCAGAAAACTGACAAGTTAGAGGCAACATCGTAGGAGAGTGAAGTTAGAACGAGATTCGGGCGAGCTGGCTGGAAGAGAGGTTGGCAGGCCTGGGACAGGGGAAACAGCTCAGAGGCAGGCCTGACTGACAGAGTTCTGCCTGGGAAGTGGAGGAAACTAAAATTGGATAAACACAGTGAGCCGACGTATGAGGGTCCTTGAAAGCCTGGCAGATAAATTTAGACTTGACCCAGTAGGAAATAGGAAATGACTGTAAATTCTCGGGCGGAGAAATGACATGGTAAAGCAGTGTTTCGGGGAGATTATATTGGTGGCAGTGGCTAGATGGATGGGAGGCAAAGGGATTGAAGGCTTATGCATTCTGTCTTTCTTGTTCTGGATGGATGTAGTTTGCTTCTTAAAAAAAAAAAAAAAAAAAAAAAAACGAAAAGTCATGACCACAATAACTCTCCTCAATCTTAGACTCTCTGAACTCATTCTGAAATAGAAAAGTGGTCCGGGGGATGGGAGAGTATTTGAAAATGCTAATTGTTTCTCAGGCTAAAATTCCACTTTAGGGAAGAAGAGATGAGAGTTGACCACCGTCCTTTGTTACGAGATAGGAACTGTCCTTGTCACCTGGACAGAATTTCGGAATCTGCTTGGTCACCGGATTCCCCAGCCTTTCAACTTCTTGGTGGCTGGGCACAGTAATGTTTTACTGACTCTCTGGGTCCGTGAGAATGAGAGTGTTAACAGTCAGAAGAGTTATGCCAACTTCGAAAGCCCAGTGGGAACCCCTTGCCTCCTATGGGCAGGCTGTCATTTAGAGGTACTCGTCCATCACAGGGCCAGGTACCTGCTCACCAGGCTCCCATCTAGGGCAGGGGCTGTTCCACAGAGGAGACAGAGGCATCAGGTTGCCTGGTAAAATGTGTCACCCGGCATACACGGGTGAAATCCCAACAGCTGCTCCTCTCACAAGTATTCCATTGGCCTTTGCTCGCTAAGTGGACAGTTAGCTTTCTGTCACACGGATCAAACAGTATGACCCAGCCCAGTTACAGGGAGGAGGGTTTATCTGGCTTGCGATCTCATATGGAGAGCGACACAATGGCAGAGTAGAGGCCCGGTGGCAGGAGCTGCAGGCTGAGGGCTCAGGTCTTGAACCACAATCAGGAAGCAGCGACTGAGGTAGAAATGGCGTGAGTCTTTGAAACTGTCAAAGCCCACGCCCAGTGATGTACTTCCCCCTCCCCCTACCCTCCCCAGTCAGTGCCACGAACTGGAATTAGGTATTCAAATATCCTAACTGTGGAGGCATGGCATCACAGTGATGCACATTTTTTTTTATCCGGTGAAATATATCTTCACAGCGTAAGAGCTCCATTGCTCTGCTGAGGAAAGGTGGGTAAGGAGGGCAGGCACTGGTACAGATAACGAAAATAAGTATTTGTTAAAATTAGCCACTTATCTAGAGTCATGTGCTTGGGACTAGGACGCCAACTCTGACTCTGGATCCCATTCCCCAACACAGGACAGCAAGGCAGTGAAACCATTTGAAATCATCTTCACTACGTCAAAGTCGCCAGGGAGAGCTGGGCTCTTTGCACCTCTAGTTAGAAAGGAACTCCTTAAACCTTCACACACATGCAAGCTGCCTGGGCCCTCGCCGAGATAAACCAGAAACCAGGAGGCCTGGAACAGAGCGGAAAGCAGAGCTGTAGTTCCTACAAGCTCACAGGTGAGTCTGGTCTGTTATTACAGTGCCTGAAGTTTAAGACCAGCAAGGGGACTTGTATGTTGATGCGGCCTTCAGATGACAGGCTTTGGTTTTTGTTTTTTGTTTTTCCCAACCACAGAAATAGTTCTACTGGAAAACAAAGCCAAGGACAAGAAGAAACGTAAATGGGCCCAACTGGAAGGATTAGAAAATACGATTTAAAAAAGAAAAAAAGAGCTAATTTTTAAAAGACAAAGACATAATAAAGACAAAAAAACGACAAAAACAACAAAACGGTCAAATATTGCAGCAGGGTTGACCTAGGAACCCAGAATTTGGCTAGCAACATTCTACCGGAGACATCCACAGCTCGCAAGACTTAATGAGGATTTTCAAATCCCTGGGCTAGCAGGATGATAGGGAAAAAATATTGACTCTGGCAGGCAAGATCTTACTCGCTGATCCTGGACATCTGGTCACTAAATCTTTCAGAAGGGCAGATTTAGAGATGATGAATTGAACGCCCCCTCCAGCAGAGGTACCAATGGTTGTTTTTAAATGAGGATGGAAGGCGGCCAATCTCTAGCCACTGGATCTGCAAAATCACACTACGCATTCAGTTGCAAATGGAAGCAGGAAAAAAAAAAAAAAACCTATCAGGCCATATCTGTTAAGACCCTATAGGGTTTCCAAGACAGTAGGGGGTGTAAATTAAGACATTTTTCCACCCAACCAGAACGACACCAACAAAGTATCCTCACTCAAATCAAGTAACCACTAGGAAGATGATTTCCACCAGGTTTTAGGGTTTCTGTACCATGAGCTCGACCTGAAAAGCAAGCACTTTGTCTCAGAAGATGTGGCAATCCCAGGCGGACAGTTAGCAAGCAACAGGCTTCGCACCCCTTTAAAGAAATAACAAAGGAAATGTTCTTTTGAAAGCCGCTGGTGAGTTTCCTTGTGCCTCCTAACAGACTTCTATGGAGAACTAAGATAAAAAGACAACTCTCCTCTTGAATGGATGCCCTAACAACTGTTCCAAATCTGCAGGTCTCCGCCCCTCCGGCCGCCAACCGACCCTTTCACAGGGGTCTCCTGGCACCGTCTGAAAACACAGATATTTACACGATGATTCAGAACATCAGCAAAACAACAGAAGGTAGCCACGAAAATAATGTTGTGGTTGGGGGGGTCACCAGGACATGAGGGGTTGTATTAAGTAAGGGGTTGCGGCATCCGGTTGAAAAGCACTGCTTATGAAGCAAAAGCTAGGGACAAGACAAACTCAAGGATAAACCAGCAGTAAGAAATCTGACAAACCGGCCAGTGTCATTACACCCCTCCCCAACCCACCCGCACACACGCAACTGAAGGTGTCAGGTATAGCCAAGGCAGGCAATGGCCTCTAACTAGCGGTAAGCTGTCAGCTGTCAGCAAAAACCATTCCCCAGAAGGAACAGCTCCACTCAGATTGCTGGCGCCAATGTGCGCGCTTTTACATTCTATACCATCCCCAATCCACGTCAAAAGTCCTAAGGGGCATACATAGCCTACACTCGGTTCTTGTCTTCTGTTTCTGCCTTCAGGACACTCCGCGGTGATGACCTGGTCTGCCTCTGCAGTCCGAAGAACCTGTTTCCGTCCATCTCACCCCCAGCATGGAGGCTGAAGCGAGATCTTTAATGGCAGAGACACAGACAGGAAGGCAGCTGAGCCGCGGCCTCCATGGTCTCTCGCCTTCCAACTTTGAATGCAGAGGCAACATTCTGAGACCCCGACCTCATCATTTCTCCAAAACCCAGTTCTTGATTCAGAAGTAGAACTGCCTAGGAGGCGCGGGGTGCAAATCCGAAATCCTTAGGTAGCGCAGTGTGAATCGCAGAAAACTGAGCGCTCAGACGGGGAGCAGTGGGGCCCCAGAAAGCCCTGCTTTGGTTCACACCCCAGTCCTGCTACCGGGAAGCTTTGACAACAAAATCCCCCAGGCGCTAGGCAACGGTTTCTCCTTCCGCAAAACAGAGATGGCAGATAGCACCTGGAGCACAAGTGTTTGAAGATCGAGTGAAAGTATCAACAGCAAACATGTGACTCCACAAAGCATTGAAGAAGAGTCCTGGATAGAAAATGAGAAGGGGGAGGGGGTGCGGGGTGCATACCCCTGGGATCAGCAACTCTTCCTGTGCACCAGAGGCAAAGGGCAAAGAACAAAGCCTGTCAGTCTTAGGAATTTCTCTGTAACAAAAGTACCTATCCCTTCCTGAGATATGATAGATAGATAGATAGATAGATAGATAGATAGATAGATAGATAGATAGATAGATAGATAGATAGATAGATAGATAGATAGATAGATAGATAGATAGATAGATGGATGGACAGATGGATGGATGGACAGATGGATGGACAGACAGGTAATAGATGAATGTGCATATAAAGGAGATAGATAATAGACAGACAGATATAGGTGATGATAGATAGATAGATGATACACAGATGGATGGATGGACAGATGGACAGATGGATGGACAGACAGGTTAATAGATGAATGTCCATATAAAGGAGAGATAATAGACAGACAGACAGATATAGATGATAGACAGATAGATAGATAGATAGATAGATAGATAGATAGATAGATAGATAGATAGATAGATAGATAGATAGATGGATGATGGATGGGTGGACAGGCGGACAGGTGGACAGACAGACAGAGGTATCGATATATCCTCTGAAACTCTTCCATATAACTTAGGCCACTGTTTTCCTTAGCTCATTTTACCTTTTTGTGTGGCAACATTTTCAGCCGCAGCTGTCTGGGAATGTATTTTACGGGCGAGGCTAAGGCTTATGGCCTGAGCTATGATGTCCTCTCATCTAGCACCTGGTAGTTAAACTCCTTCTGTGTTAACAGTGAGGCTTTTGTCTCTGTCTGGCTTTCCCAAAGTAGGACATCGTTTCCGACACCCTCTCGCAGCAGGTGCAGCTCGGCTCTGGCGCCTCCCCCTGTCCCAACCCCCATTGGCTCAGTGGCATCAGAACAGATTGCACGGGCTGCTTTGGGGGAGAAACGGGTAAGGCACAGCCTCCTTGTGGCTTAAGGAAGGATTCTGAGGCTTCTACAGGAGGCTGCGTTTGCCAGCCAAGCACCCGACACGGGTGGCTCTGGATAGAAGCCACGCAGCAGGCCTTGAGCTCGGGTCCCCAGGCCACCTGCTTACCGCGCGCCTCTGCGGGGTTCCCATCTGGCGATCTCCAACATAGCTTTGCCCACTGCATGAGCAGAGTCTCGTGCCTTCCCACCGAGGGCCAGGGGACCTTCCTCTCAGCCATTTCTCTCCATTGTGGAGTTAATCACATGTGTTTTCAACAGTACAACCATCTGGGCGCCTAATGCCAGTCACTGAGTAATTAGTGGGGGAGTCAAAGCACAGCCAATGTTTAATAAACATTCCTTATATTAATAAAACCATCTCAGAAGTTCCACATTTGCCTCCCTCTGGGACACTGATGAAGAGCAACTTGGTTCACTCCCCTGGCCTCCCTCGGGTTTCCTTTAAGGGCCCACTTCTCTGTGCCTGTCTAGACCCACGCACGGTGACTGGTGTCCATCCTTAGACTGCCATCCTCCTCAGGCAACCTCGATCTCTTCAGCAAGCTCACGCCTGTCCTGTGTCCAAGAAACACCTATATCTAGTAACAGCAAAGAATTCCAGTCCCTGGAACTTCCACAGCAGACTTAGAAATCAAATGTCCCAAAGACCGCTTCCGTCAGAAATTCCTGCCACCCGAAACTACACACAAGAAACTACACACAAGCACCGTTGATTCTTTTTGCCATCTGAGGCTTCCGTCACCCTTACACCCCACTACTCTGGTGACCTGGCTATGCAGAGCCTGCCCTGCATCCTCCATCGTGTAGGTTCTGAGCTCTGCAGATTCTACTGCCCAAGTGCCGGCCAACATGGAACTTTGCCTTTACTTCCGGCTCCCCCGTTTCTACCTCAAAACCCTTAAACAATCTCTCCTTGCATCCCTACTTCGGGCCCAGAGAGAAGCTAGTGACCCAGATCAATTTACCAGCCTGACCCTGCCATTCTCTCCTTTGAAAGCCTTGAGGCTTTCTCTCCAGCTCACCGCAGAGCTCACACCATTTGCATTTGCACCTTCGGTATCTCAGGGTCCACAGCGTGAGCTTCATTGTTCTGTGAGAACAAGCCCAGCTGCACATCCAACAGCCATGAAAAGTCTGCATTGAGTCTGCACTGTGACACTTGGGAACTACAAGTTCACTGCCAGGGAGCCTATAGGCCCATGGGAACGACTTCCACCCACCCACCTCCACCCTCCTTTCCCAGAGTTTCCTTTGTTCTTGTCGTTTCCAAAAAAAAATATATCTCTCTTCCATAAAAGTTAAAATTTGATGTTTTTGTTGTGGAGGTTGTGGAGTTTATTTTAATGCATTATATTCTTCAACGGTCTTAGAATATGATCGGCACATAGCAGTTACGTAATATACTATTACTGAATTAGCAATTGAAATTATCAAAATCCATCTCCCAGCAGAAGTCACCACAAGGTGGTCCCCTGGTCTTTCACTTGGGCTCTGGTTCTCTCTACAGCTGCCAACCCTACGGGAAAACATCTGAGGTACACCCACCATCCAGATTACCCTGTACTACACGCCAAAGAGAAGCTCCCCCCCAAAAGAAGCTGGGCTCTCTACTGATGCACAGAGATGCCCCCCCTAAGTCTCACTGCACCAGGAGCCACAAATACCCTTGGGCTTCCAGTCCCCAGCTGCTTCGCACCTCAGGAATTCGATGCACAGGATGCTGCTGACCGCATACCCTCTCTACAAAGCGAGTTTCACCACGAAGACACCACGTGTAGCAGTGAATACCCGGGAAGCACTAAGTCCTGGTGTGAGTACAAGACTAGAAAGAAACCCCTCGATTTAGGCGAGCCGCCCACAGCATGCAGTTTGTCTGGAGAACTCCAGAATTCCCAGACCTCAGCTAAAGCCTGTCCTCTTTCAGCAGTCACCTCAGCAGGACCTCTTTGAGCATCCCACCTCTCCACCCCTAACCACAAACCCCAGGTACAGCCTCCAGAGTGGGGTCTGGAAACCAGCACTGTTTACATAGCCCCCATTTAAAATAAATTTACAAGGTAAAAGTGGCATTATTTATAATGGAGGGGAAAAAAAACCCAACACTTGAGGAACAAATTACCATCTATCAGAAAACCAGAAAAGTGATAATAACATTGCATGTGATTAATTGACCACCTGGTCCTTCCAAACTCTGTCTCGTTTCCCACTTGTTGAACACACACTCCTCATCATCTCTTCAGACGACAATGACGTTGGAATGTTTTCTGTGAACAGAAGGAAAGTGTAACCCAGTCATCCCTTAGCCGTAAGAGAGTAAAACTTGTTTCTATTACTCAGAGCAGGGGGCTGGGGGGCTCAGAAGGCAAAGGCATTGGCTGCCAGTCTCCAGGACCCACACGGTAGGAGAGAACGGACTCCGACAGGCTGCTCCTTGACATCCGCTTGCCCTGCATGTGCACGTGAGCACACATACAAATAAATAAATATATAAATACGTGGAATCTTAAAAAAAAAAAAAAGACAACTGAGAGTTGAGCTTCATAAAAATTCTGGAGCCAACAAGACGGAGAAGCAGGCACTTGTCGTGCAAGCCAGATCTAGGTGCCTTAGCTCAATTCCTAGATCCCAAGGTAGAAAAATAGATTAGAGTCCCATTGTCCTTTGATTTCTACCTGTGTGCTATGGCAGGAGTATGCCTACACCTACACACACACACACACACACACACACACACACACAACATACACACACATATACACACACTTACACACACATACACATATACACATATACACACATGCTTACACACACACATACACACGCATGTACATACAAGCCAGATCTAGACACCTTAGCTCAATTCCTAGATCCCAAGGTAGAAAAATAGATTAGAGTCCCATTGTCCTTTGATTTCTACCTGTGTGCTATGGCAGTATGCCTACACCTACACACACACACACACACACACACACACACACACATACACACATACACACACATATACACACACATATACACACACTTACACACACATACACATATACACATAGACACACATGCTTACACACACACATACACACACATGCACATACAAGCCAGATCTAGACACCTTAGCTCAATTCCTAGATCCCAAGGTAGAAAAATAGATTAGAGTCCCATTGTCCTTTGATTTCTACCTGTGTGCTATGGCAGGAGTATGCCTACACCCCCCACACACACACACACACACACACACACACACACACACACACATACACACACACACATATACACATAGACACACATGCTTACACACACACACACACACATGCACATACAAGCCAGATCTAGACACCTTAGCTCAATTCCTAGATCCCAAGGTAGAAAAATAGATTAGAGTCCCATTGTCCTTTGATTTCTACCTGTGTGCTATGGCAGTATGCCCACACACACACACACACACACACACACACACACACACACACACACACACACACACACACACACACACACATACATATACACACATGCTTACACACACACACACACACATACAAGCCAGATCTAGACACCTTAGCGCAATACCTAGATCCCAAGATAGAAAAATAGATTAGAGTCCCATTGTCCTTTGATTTCTACCTGTGTGCTATGGCAGTATGCCTACACCTACACACACACACACACACACACACACACACATACACACATACACACATATATACACACACTTACACACACATACACATATACACATATACACACATGCTTATACACACACATACACACACATGCACATACAAGCCAGATCTAGACACCTTAGCTCAATTCCTAGATCCCAAGGTAGAAAAATAGATTAGAGTCCCATTGTCCTTTGATTTCTACCTGTGTGCTATGGCAGGAGTATGCCTACACCTACACACACACACACACACATGCACACACATATACACACACTTACACACACATGCACATACATATATACACACACATACATACACACACATATATACACACACATACACATACATAAACACACATACACACACACACAAAGAGAACAAAGTGCTTTTCAAAAAACATTCTATTTTATCTACAGACAAACTCTATTGGCTGCACAGAATTCCTGATGAATATTTTATGATTCACATCAAAACCAATACATAGTGTTTATAATTATAAAAAGATATTCATTAAAAGTATACAATGAGAAGCAAAGTCTTTGTTTACAATTTTACATACTGAACAGGGCATTTATTTTTTTAAAAAAATAGAGATATATTAAGAAAGAAACAGTTACCCTTAAGGGTGGGCGTACCCTAGCAAGCTGGGCATATGTTCAAATGGAGCACCGTAAAGCTATGACCCCTTATGGACCATTCAGACAGGGTTTGCCTTTTCGGGGGTTCTATATTTCTGTTTTTCACATTGCCGTATTACATGAGACTCAGATCTAAAATATGGCTCCCAATCTTTCGTTGCTCTGCCAATTGGCTTTAATCTTGTCGCCTCTTCCCACATGTCCCTAAGCTCATGCCACAGACAGAGGTTTTAGGAAATGCACATTGTAACCATTGTCTGTCATCTTCACTGCTGTCTTTAAAATGCTACAGTTGTATGAGAAAGAAATAACTTGGAATTCATAAACGTATAACCTCGGCCTTTGGTTCCACCATGCGCATGATGTTTGATCATGCTGTTCACCCCACGTGCCTTCCATCTGCCATACCTCTACCACCGTCATGGGTTCTAACCCCTCAGGAACGTAAGCCGACGTAAACTTGCTCACAGGTTGCTTTGTACCACAGTGTTTATTACAGCGATAGGAAAGCAGCTAAAACAGTGATGTTACAAACTGACAAGAAAACAGGATAAAGCAAAATCTCTATTTCAGATTCTAACTCTAAAAGGGTAGCATATGCACTATTCATCTTTTAAACCAGAAAGAAGGACTGAGGTACTGTCTGTATGTCCCATGAACTCAGAGCCATCTATTTGAAAAGCAGGTTATGTTTTAATTTGATGAGATTCCTCACTACTGGTTTTCTTTCTTATAACCAAGGTTCTGGTTTTAAGAAGAGATTCGGTAGGCTGGCTTGCCAGTTGCTAGAGCCTTCTAGACACTGAATTTCCTTGTCTCCATATCTTTATCTCTAAATCAGTGTTGATGATGATAATAACGCTTTGGTAAATAGCTCCATGATAGATAGAAACTCATTTCTGAGGGATTTGTCTGGGAACTTCACAGTTAAATGGCTCACCAACTGTGTGAATGGTACTTACCTTTACAAAACGGACACCGTTTGTGGAAGAGATTTGAAAACCCTAAAGCCCGCATGTAACTACAGGCTTAGTGGGCAGTCACATCAGTTATAACCCCACGATTAATAAGAACTAATATTAATTACTGATCCAAAATTTATATATTGGTATAATATAATAATCTTCACAAATGAATAAAATTACAACTTTTTTCTGTTCTATAGAACAGGGCTTTTTTTTTTTTTTTTTTTTTTTTTTACAAATTGGTTATGCTCCATACATTTCAAATTGTTTTTAATCTCTGCCCACCTTCTTTTTATTTGAGCACTGTGGAACACATTCACATCACCTTACAAACACTAGCCATGTCACCTGCATGTCACTGTGTCAGGTACGTTCACAGTAGGCCCAACATAGCATGGCTCAAACCCATTGTAACCCAAGATGAGTAGTGATGTCTTAAATACTCATGGGAATGGCTTTGAAAAGCCACCCAAAAAATGTGCCTTCAGCCCAAGCAAAAACACATCCTCAACTCGACGTGTTTGTATCTCAGAAGGTCTGCTGCTAGCCAACCCGGGATCCGAGTGCAAAAGAGTCCGCTCTACCCAAGCGTGCATAATAGCTAACAATGCAACAGTTTACAAAAACACAGAATCGTGTGAGCCCTCAGCTAGGGCTTTGGAAAAAAGTCCAGAGAGTGAAATTTCTAAAGCTTAAGCTTCATTAACTTTATAGAAAATCTATTTCTAACCACAGTACTTAGCAGATTGCATATTAATTAATCAATCAATTAACCAATTACGGTGGCTGGAGAGTGACAGTTGGTGAAGAGGAAGAAGTGAACCAAATCCTGCTGAAATTGCAGAAATCTGTGAGTCTGTTCTATGCTCAAGATTGGTACCTTTAAGGAACCGAGCGCTGAGCATGATGGGAGGAGGGCACAGGGCATGATGGGAAGGGGGCACAGGGCGGGCATGAGAAGACCCTCCCTGCAGCCGATGGCGGTGGCGGTAGGTTCTTGCCTTGGGGGCAAGGCTCAGATTCTGGTGTGAGTAAAGAAAGCACTGACTAGGAGTCCTAACTAATCCTGAGGTGAGCGCTTGTCAAAGGCTCAGAATCTGGAACTTGAGCTGGTAGGAGCCTAAAGCCAGAATGGGGAGCTGGTCAAGAGAAGGGCACACTACATACTCACACATATTCACAGGATCGATTCCCTCACTCACAATAGGAACATGGTCTCTTCTCCAGTTTCGGCAATGATGCTTCACCAACTGTCCACCGACACTGATGTGGTGTTTCTGTCGTGGCCTGAAAGGCTTCCAACAGGCAGCATCAGCAGTGACGATGGTATCTGTGGTGAGTGCTCCTGAAGTAGCTAGGACATACACAGCATTTCTGGCCTGTGGTCCAGCAGGTCCAGGTGCTTATGTCTAAGTAGAAAAGCTTGACAGGACAGCTCCCAGCAATCCTGACCTTCAGTGACACATTACATAAATATGCCATCACATAATACGAAATGGTTTATGGGAGAGAATCGTTGAGGGGACTCTCTTGGGTTACAGCCCTGGGCTCTGAGAGCAGCGACCCCTGGAATTCCTGTCCAAGTCATCCAGCATGAGGTTCTAAGGGGTCCGTTTACCTTTCTGAGTTCTGACTTTCCCTTTTTCTTCCTTCCTGTCTCTTTCTAGCACATTCTACCAGAGCCTCCCTGTGCTTTCTGGCATTTCGGCCTTCTTAGCACTTTTTCTGGAGCTACCTCCCATCTTGTGTGGCTGCTTGCTGAATCCCCATGCCTAACCCAAAAAGACCTGGCATTCTCTCTTCCTCTTCTCCGTCTTCTTCCTCTTAGCAGCCACTGAGATTTATAACTTACCTACCTGGGCTTTTTCTTTAAAACCCCAGTAAGATGTTCTTGACTTCCTTCTGAATCCTTTCTTAAATACTTTTATTAATGAAACTAAGAACTCTGAGAGGGAACTCCGATCTCCCTGATAGCATACACCATCCCATGTGGGGCTTTCCAAGATGTCTAGTAACACTTTTATGACATTGGCACTGTTTGTGCCTCCGCAGCAGAACATCACAAACTGGAAGGCTAATAAGCAATAGGTAGTTCTTTCTCAATTTGAGAGACGGAAAATCCAAGATCAAGCTAGGGCAGGGTTTGGTGAGAATAAGGTTCCCTTCTTCACAGATGAAGTCTTTGTCTCACTTGCAAAAGGAGCAGACAAGCTCCCTTGGATAATTTTACAATTGTTATTATTGTTTAGTAGTAGTAGTAGTAGTAGTAGTAGTAGTAGTAGTAGTAGTGGTGGTGGTGGTGGTAGTGGTGGTAGTAGTAGTAGTAGTAATAGTAGTAGTAATAGTAGTAGTAGTAGTAGTAATAGTAGTAGTAGTAGTAGTAGTAGTAGTAATATAGTAGTAATAGTAGTAGCAGTAGTAGTAATAGTAGTAGTAGTAATATAGTAGTAGTAGTAATAGTAGTAGTAGTAGTAGTAGCAGTATTGACATGGGTCTTGCTGTGTTACCCAGGTTGGTTTCAAACATACAAATACAGGTGACCCTCCCACATCATCCTCCCAGGAGCTGAGATTCAGGCTCATACCTCCAAAGCCAACTCCAGGTCTCCTTTACAAATGCATCATTTCATGGCTGTCCCATTGAGATCAAGTGTATAAAGGACCAATGGGGGACCTCCCTTCATCACTTACCTCCCAAATGACCCTACATCCTATCATTTTGAGGTTTAGGATTTCAGCATGAATTTGGAAAGTGGAACCCAAACATTTAAACAAGAGCACGCATTTATTTATTTATTTATTTTTAATCTATGATTCAGAAGTTATTAATGAACCCCTGCCTTACTGTAGGATTGTGTGCCAGGACCCGTGATTAATGCAGAGATTCTGTCATGAATTAAACCAGACGTGGTCCCCAGATATAAGAAGTATGGGGCCTTATGAAGCATATAGACATGGATTAAATTATTACACCAATAAAAGGATAATTAAAAACCCAGACATGAAAAGCGTCTAACTCTACAGTGGAGAGTTTAGAGCTATTAACCAGCTGACGAACAATGGTGGGAAAGACTTTACTAGTCAAAAATGATCAGAAATAAAGGAGGTGCCCAGATCCCATGGGGGAATGGGCAGGAAGCTATCAGCCACCACCCTTCCCTGCCCACTCTCCTCACTCTGATCTGCAACGCCAAGGGCTGGCTAACCACAGTGACTCTCCCAGATCTTCTGCCTCTTAGCTTCTGATCATTTTAAGCCATCATTTTCAGGTCAGTCACTCTGCTGGCCTTCTCCCCGAGGACCTGGGATTGACCATAACCATGGTCTTCTTCCAGAAGGCACAGTTCTACTTGGTAGTTTTATCCCATAGCCATGGCCCAGCGTGTTTGTAATATTTTTTTAATGCATCATCATTTCTTGCACCCATGATGACTTTTATTCTTGTTAACAACTCTTGCGGACTTCCTTTGTTACTGATTTCGCTCTGCCCAGTCCATATCATTATTGCAGCCTCTGCTCAGTCCTGAGTTATGTTTCATCAATTCACTCTGAGAATAGGACATAACGTGTATTGAAAAAACTGAAAGTGAATGGCTGTGCTGGTAAATGAAAGCAGGGGTGAGGTGTGACTGGGGCAGGGGTGAGGTGTGACTGGGGCAGGGGTGAGGTGTGACTGGGGCAGGGGTGAGGTGTGACTGGGGCAGGGGTGAGGTGTGCCTGGGGCAGGGGTGAGGTGTGACTGGGGCAGGGGTGAGGTGTGCCTGGAGCAGGGGTGAGGTGTGCCTGGAGGTCTCTACAAGAACCAGGAGCTTGGGTCTTAAAGAGGTTTAAGAGGAGAAACATAAGGTTTTCCATATTGGCCACTCTTGGTCACTGGAGGGAATCTGGGCTTGGAGGAGGAGAAGCTTTAGGGCAATAGCTAGCGACAGGCACAGGATCAAAGGACGGTGTTGTTAGAAAGTTAAAGAATGTGATGAGGAAGGTGCCAAGATGGAGAAGGCAGTAGGCTGTACGTGGAAAAGGAGGATACTACGTATATGGATGTTAGAGGTAGGGAAGAACAGAGGAAGGCATCAACCCTGAATAAATACAAAGCCTTTGCGTTGCATGATGGGAAGGGAGCAAGACATTGAAGGGAACTCTCCACTAGTTGGCTTCAACTTCCTTTGAAAAAGTAGAAGTGTCAGTCATCTTTGAGACTCAGAGAAGGCTGAGGCTAGGGGGAACACAGGGCCACAGGCTTGATAGTAAAGAAAAAATGGTTCAGAATGTCTGTTACTGTAAGGGTCCATGATTAGCCAAAGAAAGATATCCAGGATTCAGAGAGTCTGCAAAAGCAAAGAGCGTTTTATTCTGCAGAAGTTCAACATGCTGGGGTCTACCATCTTCCAAGATGGAGGCCCCAAGTGAACTCTTAGGCCCAATTTAAAGCACATTAGGGGAGGGGTAGGTGACCTCTCTCATAATCTGTTGGCTCTATCTCTAGGAACATTACAGAACCATTGCTATGTCACGGGAGGCTGGAAACTGTTGCTGGGGAGGTCTGGAAACTGCTGCTGGGGAAGTCTGGAAACTGCTGCTGGGGAAGTCTAGAAGAAACTGCTGCTGGGGAAGTCTAGAAACTGCTGCTGGGGAAGTCTAGAAACTGCTGCTGCCCCACTGTCTTTGCCTCAGGCCAGATGACAGGGCAGCTTCTGAGGCCTGGACTTGCCCAGTTCTTGGAAACAGAGATTTAGGCCTAGTCTCTTAAACTGCCAATTTGAAGCCTGTCATGGAGTCAGCCTCATGACTTAGTCCTGCTAAGTAATGCTTCATCCTATGCCATAGCAGGTTGGTAACCATGGCAGGGCCTCCCCTTCTCTGAGTAGAAAAGGAGAAAGGGATTGAAGGAGGAGGGTTGAGGGAAGGACTGGGTGGAGAGGGGGGCTGCCATCAGGAGGTAAAGTAAATAAATAAACAAACAACAAATAACAGATTAAAGTATAAGAAAAACCTTTAAAAGTCTGTTACTAAGAGTAGAAATGCAGCTTGAACCTAAATTGAGTAAGAGGGGAGGTGAGCAGTTTTGAGTCGACGTCTGAGTTTCAATATGGCAGGAATGTCCCCTCAGATACGGCCCAGGAGATTTAAGTAGATGGAGCCTGGATCACAACCCTACATAAGAACGCAAGCCTGGCCCTGGCGAGCTGAGACTTTCCCTCTCCTTAGCACGATGAATGTCCTCTCTCTCTCCTCCACTGCTAGCAGTAAAAGCACCAGGTGCTGTAAGCCTAGCTAAGAGGGGCACGTCTCATCTTGTCATCCGGAAAGAAAAGATGGACCCAGATGACAGAAGACAGCATTTAGGTCCAAGCCAGGCCTAAAGCTCTCTCCTCTCCCTTTCCACTCCTATAATAAATATAAGCCGATGGGTGGCTTTTCGTTCCTGCCTGAGGAGAGCACGCGTGGGCTTCCTTAGCCATTTACACGTGTAGCAGCCATAACCATATAGTACTATCCATATCTTGTCATGCTTGCTCCAGAGATAGTGAGCGGCTTGAACACGGGTGTGGGGAGCTACTGGCAGTGACAAGGGCTTATCTGGGGACAAGAGAACAGGGGGAAAGACACAGGAAGTGGGTGTGAGTAAGCCCAGTGCTGACTTTCTAAGAACAGGAAGACAGTTAAATGATACACATATTCAAAGTTAACTCCCACTGAGAGAGATTCAATCCACAAACCTGTCTCCTCCCCCTCCCTCTCTCTGTCTCCCTCCCCTTTCATTTAACACTTTCCACAGCAAAGAGACTGCTGGCAACACTCTATTCACTGCAGACAGGATGGTGGCTGGAGTGACTGACGCCGTGCTGATAACAGAGGAGACTACACTAGGAAACCCGAAGACGTGGGGGACAGAGAGAGATTAAAAGTAAGCCTACGAGTCAAAGAATTCAACCTGCTGTATTTCCAGACCCCAGACGTGAGAGTCAGCAGTTGTTACAGTGGAGAGTAGAGTTCGTCTGGTGAACCGCCCGCTCTTCAGATCCGCTTATCAGGGACAGAGAACAGGGAAATGCCACGGGCTCATGAATCATCTACCCTCGTGCCTGGCAGGAAACTTCTAGTAATTTATACTTTCCATCTGGATGCAACTTAAAAGACTAATTACCAGCGATAGCGGTGAGCCTCCATGATTAATGGACGAGGGTCTTAGGAGTGAGGCCAGGAGGAGCCCGAAGTCAGCATGACAACAGACAGAAAGTTTTCCTTGACGTAGCAGATGCTACCTAGAGCTTGCGATCTGGTACGAGTGCCCTTGTTGAGTGAATTATTTAAATTTCACTCCAAGATCAGTAATTCAGTCTCAAATGTCACTTGTTATCTGTGGTATCTGCGCCTACCTCTTGAGTAACTGAATTCATAAAGAAGTTTCTGAAAGGAGGAAAAGGCCATCTGGCCCACCCTGGTTACCATTCACGGTTAATTATTATTAATATTAATAATTTTAAATACAAGCGTACACACCCCGAGGCGTCGACGCCCTCAGCAGGCGTTCTGTGTCAGTAAGCACTGTTGAGCCACGCACCGAGCTGAGGAAGTAATTAGCTGGTAAGTCCCGCTGAAAAGAATTTAATCAAAATACAAGTTGAGCCCCTGTACAGTGTAGAATGACCTTTTCCTGAAGGCCCATATATTTTCCACCCCCATTTTCTCACCATATCCAATTCCCATTGCCCTTTGAAGTCAGGGTCACCTTCAAAGTCTGAAGACAAGAGATGAAAAGTTGGAAGCAGAGTGCATCCCTCTAGCTAGATCCCAGCTAACTTCTGGAGAAGCACACTGATAGGGCTCTTGGAAACGCCACAGAACTTGCTTTAGAGAGCATCTTCCTTCTTGGCAAAGCTTGCCTAATAGTGCCTATTTGATTTACTTTCAAAACAGTTCATTGTTCACACACAGTAGGTATTTGGTTCCATGTTAACTTGGGGGAGTTCTATGGATTAATTAAAATTACATTAATCGGTAGTCCAATTGGGGGATCAATTGGGTTTGTCATTTAAACCACTGTCGGGACCGTTCGTTTCCCCATGCATCAAATGCAGACAACACTTCAGAAGTAACAGAGCACAGCGGAGGGGGAGACCACAGCAGTAGCAATGATAGCTTTCTCTTTTCCCTGTTTGGCTCATGTTTCTGTTTATCTTCTATAATTGGGACTCTTGGGATGCAGGGGGAAGGGGCACAGCCCTTGTGTATGGGTGCACGTGTGTGAGTAGCACACCCATCCATGTGTACACGTGTGTGGAGATAAGAAGACAACCAGATCCCATTCTCAGGAACCATCCAATCCCAGACAGGGAACACGCCACAGAGACTAGACAGGCCGGTCAGTGATCAACAGAGATTCACCTGTCTCCAGCCCCCCAGCATGAAGATTTCAACCAAGCCTCTGTTCGTTAATGTGAATTCTGAAAATCGAGTTCAAGACCTGGACCAACTGAACTCTCTCCAGCTCTCCACACTGCTTCAACTGTCCCCCAGGACCTGCCCATCACTAAACAGTTTCCCCATCCTGATCAGCTGGTTTCCCTCTTTTCTCAAGTTCCCAAAGAGTCTTCCTTTCCTAATGACTTAAAATTCCCCACCTGTTCCTGGATAATCTCCAACGGTCTTCACAAATACATCCTCAAACAGCATTTGCTCTGTGCTACTACTATCCCTTTTGCAAAGTCCCTGAGAGTTTAAAAACCTCCCCCCTGACACTATCCAATTTACAAGGCTTACTAACTGCCTTCCCAACTTGTCCTAACTCAGACCTGCACGCTGTGGTGAGGGGGTTTGGGGGTGCACTCATTCATCTCACCTAAGTAGACTTTACATCCTTGTGACAGCAATGTTCCCCCAGTCCGTGCCCTCTGGCCTCTGCCACTTCCATGCCTTGAGATTGGAAAGGGAAATGGGGGTGGGATGGCCAGCTCGGGAGGAGGTAGCCTCTAAGCCCTGATTACAAGTGTCAAGTGCTCTCTGAAATATTCTGGAGGAGAGGGAGACTGCACAGATTTATAGTGTTCATACTTCACTGGGTTTTATTTTGGTGGTGCGTGTAGATGAGAAAAGATTAAAAGCCCAAACAAATGTCTAAATCATTTTGCAAACTCCTCACCGGGTTGCACGGCTCTGGCTCTGTAGACAGCACTCCAAAGGGACAGCTCCCTTGCTGGTTCTTCAGAGGAACCTCAAGTGGGGAGGGGGGGGGGAGACACGAATCAGGAGGGAAGCAAATTGTCAAAATATCATCGTCCTCGAGAAATATATCATGAGAAAAGTGATTCCATTTTTAATAGAGTTTTCTTTGAAGTTTTAAGTACCAAAAACTAATTCAAGGGTTTGGGTATGGTGCAATTCACGGCATGATTTATCTATAACATTTAAGGGTGCAGGCTATTATTTCTTTCAGAAATATAAGTCTAGAGAAAGAATAACATATTAGTTAAAAAAAAAAACTATTTCTGGTCTCCCAGCTAAATTAAAAACCTAGCTTGAACTTTTTCCAGCCGAACAGGCAGAAAAGTTAGCTCTCCTCCATTGTGTAAGCAAGGGGAAGGATGCTTAATCTCTCCAAGCACAGTGTAGCATGAGAGTACAAACACATCGCCCCCTAGAGTTATCCAGAGCCAAGACCGGGAGAATGGTGACAACCATCGACCAGTAGAGTATCCATTCCAGCTCAAGAGATGGGAGACGCAGACTGAAGAGGCCTACGGAAGGGCAGCTCGGATTCTTGACTTCCCTAAGTTACCGATTGGTTCCATAAGGTCCCTCAGATGAGGGTGATTCAACGTGCTTCCCCCTAAACATTGCAGCCTATAAAGCATCCCCTTGTGGGTGTTAGGTCTCAGCTCGGCACTCTGCTTCACTGCGCTATGCTCATGCAAACAGGACAGTTTGTGTGTGGATGAAGACATGAACTGTGGGCATAACATGGCTCAGCTGACCATCTGCCAGTGTGAAATTTGACATGATGTAATATATTCCTTGCATTGTGATCGTCTGTTTGTTAGGGTTATTGAAATGGAGGTCACACAGGGACTGACTGTTCTCATGTCTACCTGAGTCTCTCTTGTTTTGGACTAGTATGCTTAGTAGAGTTGCGCAATGGCAGGATGCAATACAGTTGATTATGTTGGTCTGTCTGACCTGCCTTGGCCATTCTAATAGGCAGATGTGATGGTGGAGGAGGGCCAAGTTGATAAACTTTGCCTGAATGGCACCTTACTGTTTTTGCTTTGGAGAATGCTCAGTTCCAAGTTGTGATATCTGTCCCAAAAGATTCTCCTCTCCTTCCAGCCCAGCAGTGATCTAGAAGCAGAAGAATCTTCGTTCCTTGCAAAGTTTAGTGTGCAGTTTTCTTTTCCTTCCTTCTTCTTCTTCTTTTTTTTTTAAAGACAAGATCTCTTTGTGTAGTCTGGCTGTCCTGAAACTCTGTAGACCAGGCTGCCTTGGACTCACAGAGTTCCACCTGCACTTTGCCTCCCCAGTGCTGGGATTTAAGGCATACACCATCATATCATATCATATCATATCATAGCATTTTTGATTTTTTCTTTTAAACCTTAAAGAAACAACCAAAAAGAAACTCTGACTTTTGGAAAGTAGAACTTATGGATACTTATTATTTGTACATAAATAAAGCCCTTTCTAAGGTAAAAAAAAAAAAAAAGAAGAAAAAAAAAAAAAGAAATGGTACAAATAGAATGTACTTATGTCCCTGCCTTTGGTACTAAATCCTATTTAATGTTTCAGTATCTGAATGCACCATTCATGCAGGTGTCTTAGTTTGGGTTTTACCACCGTGAACAGACACCATGACCAAGGCAACTCTTTTAAAAACAACACTTAGTTGGGGCTGGCTTACAGGTTCAGAGGTTCAGTCCATTATCATCAAGGCAGGAGCATGGCAGCATCCAGGCAGGCATGGGGCAGGAGGAGCTGAGAGTTCTACATCTTCATCTGAAGGCTGCTAGGAGATACTGGCTTCTAGGTAGCTAGGGTAAGGGTCTTAAAGCCCACTCTCACAGTGACTCGCCAACTCCAACAAGACCACACCTTCTAACATAGCCACTCCCTTGGACCGAGCATATACAAACCATGCCATCAGGCGACTCCGATCCATGCAGAGTCCAGAACTTGGTTGAAAAGGGGGAGCTGTTTGTCTCCAGGATGGTGCGACAGTGAGAGTCACATTACACATGTGATCAATGCTGCCTTTCCACTCTGGTTAACATATCACACTCAGATGTTTGATTGAAAGCAAATCTTATAGAGGAGTGTGATTATGCTCATATTTTAATAACTTCAGGGTCAGGGTCTCACCCACAGATATCCCTGGTACATATTCAAATGCAAAACTGCTAGCTTTATCACTTTAAGTGGTTTGAGCCGATGAAAGGACACCCCATTTGTTTGCTCAATACTCAATTGAAATGGAAACGGTTAGTTGAGTGCACATCCCCCAAAAGTCTCCTTCCCTCCCGCGCCAATTACACAGAATGAAAGGTGCGCTCGGAGCCGCTCGCCTTGGATAATAAATCGCTAAATTGGAAGCTTTGATTACGTTGCTGGATTTGATAAGAAAATTAATAGAATTAGCAACGTATCTTTGAGTCAGGGAGAGTCACATATGGAGTAGAGAGAGACGGGGGCAAGAGGGGGGAAAGAAAGAGAGGAAGGAGGAGGAAGGAGGAGACAGGGACAGAGAACAAGAGAGAGCAAAGCCAATCTTAGATCAAACAACAAGTAAAGCTGCATCCTGAAGAATCCAGCAACCACCACACCGCTGGCAACAAATAATAATTATTGTTTTTATCTTAAACAGGCCCAAACTGGAACGTGAGAGACTGGGAGTAGCTTCTCCAAGGGGATCCACTGTCTTCTTGCTTGGGGAAGGGAATAGATAGTGTAACACTTTCCTTCTCTCTGTCCAGGGAGGGAAAGCATTTCTGTGAAGCTGCTGCTGTCCAAACAGAATGGAAGATGAGAGTCATTTGTTACAGAGGACCCTCGGTGGCCTTCCTCCTGCTCCTTTTTCTTTAAATATATATGAAGATCTGTAATTATGCTTTGAAGAACATTTCCAACAGCTGTAAGTGATAATGGGCCAATCACTGTGAGCTCTTTCTCTCTCTGCAGCTGCAGAGCTCCCCCATTCAAAGCAATTAATTGATATTTTGTAAAGCCCCTTGAAAGGAGAAATGGGGCCTCGTGAGTGGGAAATATTGTTCTTACGGTGGCCTCGCCAGCAATTAGAAAGCCAGGCCCTCTTCAGACAAGCCTTGGAAGAAAAAGGGGCAACCCTAAGGGGTCTACAACTGTTTGAATCTCCAGGGCATGCTCACAACTATAGCCAGACTAGTAGACACCTTCTTAAGAGACATCATAGGGTAATGACTAGCGGTGACTTTACTGAAAATTATCCCGCATTAAGTCGAGGAAAGCTTTGATTCTGATACACTTAATTTACATGTCCATGCCAAGGCACCAATCTGCACTGAAGTTTTCCTTCAAATGCGCTTCTTAAGCCAAGTATGTAGGATGAGAAAGGGCTTCCTTATCCTGCAAGTCTAAAATGCTCACAGCTTATCAACTTAGGAAAGGCGGGCCTCATATACCGTCTTCCGATAAGAAATACCAACCTGAAAGATATTGTAGATTAACCCAAATAGTTCTGCTTTTCCTAGCAATGCCCAGATAACAAGAAAATGTCTGAGCATAGGATGTCAGTGTGGTTTCCAGCAGACCTCCCTTTCTTCATTCAATATTTCAATTTAGAAATTCCTAATGGACATACTTATGCTTCTGCTGTCTTTGATGTCACCAAAAGATACATGTCCTTGATATCATCGGCCATAAGGAGAGCTAGCACAATGACATTATATGTTTCAAAGTAAAAGTGAGTCTTCCTAGAGATATTTCACGGAGGTGGCTACAACTCAAATATTAATTCTCAAAGCAGTAACTCTAGAGATAACGTCGTAAAACTGCTGGCACCCGTTGCTGTTAAGAACCACGGCGAGGAAACCCTATATCAATCAGAGACCGAGTGGACAGGTATGTTTATTTTTTTCTTGATCCTGGAAACCCAAGACTGCTTGAAAACACTACGTTGCTAAGCAATTAATTGCTGGTTTCTCAACCCTGTTTCTTGAAAAGGGAAACGAAGACGCTCACAGATGCTTAGCAATACCCATCAATGCTTCCACCGTGCTTGGGGTATCTCTGAGTCAAACAGTGGCACCACTGGGCACGAGTGCTGAGGAACCCCACAGAGTGCTGTGTGAGAGCCACAGGCACAGACAACCACGCATCTGATGCCAGCAAAAACAAACAGCAAACCAACAAAACTCGGTCTCCTAAAACCGCCCTCACGCTTGAGACTTTAACGTTAACTTTTTTTTTTTTTTTTTTTCAAAATTGACAGCTTCAGGGACTGGAGGGATGGCTCAATGGTTAGAAACACAGGCTGCTCTTCCAGAGGACGTGGATTTGATTCCAACCAACCACATGGCAGCTCGCAACCGTGTAACTCTTGTCCCCGTGGATCCAGCACCCTCTTCAGGTCTCCATAAGTAATAAGTGCACAGGGTACACAGACAAAATTCACCCAGTCATATAAAAACACATAAATACATACATACATGTATACATACATATATGCATGCATACTTTTTTTTAAAAATTGATGACTTCAATAATGACTTTGAACACTAGGAAAATATAGAGTTATCTGAAACCTCCATTGTCAATTTAACTGTCTTAGCAAAAATGGAAAATTTCATAAAATTAAAGCAAAGACCTCTGGTCTTGTTTTCCTCTCCATCTTGGATGTCCAGAGCTTGAATAACAGAGCCAGGTTTAATTTCTCTAACGTAGGGAAGGAGTGGCCAAAAGAGACAACTAAAGGCAGTTCTGAAATGCCCGGAGGCCAAGGGGAAAGAAGTGAGAAGACAGCACCCCACTCCAGACGCAAGGCTTACAGTATCCCCCAACAACAACTGCAGCTGAGGGTCATTTACATAAAGGGCTCACCTAAGTGGTCTGACAGACGGTTCCATCTCCTAGAGAGTAATAGAAAAGAGAATTACATCACCAGCTTTCCTCTCAACGGACACTAGATGTATCCGTTACTTCTCTGTTGCTGTGATCGAGTACTACGGCCAAAGCAACTTATGGGAGAAAAAGTCTATCATGGCTTACAGTTCCAGAGTGAGATCCCGTAATGGTAATGGAGGCAAAGAAGCAGGAACCCGGATTGGGGGGCTGAGAGAGCACATCCAGAACTACACATATAAGCAGAGAGTGGGAACTAGAAGTGAGGTGTGGTCATAAAATCTCAAGGTCCGCCCCCAGTGATGTATTTCCTCCTACAAGGCTCCATCTCCCCAAACAGTGCCATATGTGAATCTATGAAGGACATTGTCTTTCATTCAAACCTCCACGGGGGGCAGGGGAGTCATTAATTTTAAATAGTGCAAATAAAATCCCATGATCATGTAACAGAGGGATGGGGAGAGAATTTGAGAAAAGGAATAGAAAATGAACTTTGCTGCAGAGTGCGCTGGCTGTTTTTATCATCTTAAAATTACAATCTGACTTAATTCTCACGACATTGCCCGAGAGGTACCGTCACCCTCCTGACTCTGAGCTAAGGAACATGAGCTTGCGAGCCGGAGTAAGAATGTGGAGAATCTGGTGCCACAGGTCTGTAATCCTAGCCACACGGTGGCACCGGGAAACTGAGACAGAACAATTACAACTTCAAGGTCTGCCTGGGCTGCCGAGAAATTACCAAGCACGCACAAGGTCCTCCATTCAATCCCCAGTGACACCAAATAATAATAATGATAAAAACTAATTTGCTCGAAATATAAAATGACACTTAAATCTGGATTAATCCATACTAATGTGCATGGGAACCCCTTTGTGATACAGCTTGCTACAACTGAAGTTTTCAAGTACAATAATTTATCACTTCTTTGAAAATTCAAGCATACATACAATATATGTGAATCATGTTCAACTTCTGCCCCCTCCTCCTAAGTCCCTCCCAGAGCCACTCTCCACCTCTGGGTCTTTTTCTTCTTTTCTTTTTATAAATCTGATTTGTGCTGCCCATGTATTCACAAATATGAGGCCTGTTATTAGGGTTCTCGAGAGTCGCAGAACTTATGGAATGAATAAATAAATATTCCATATACATGGGATTTACTGGAATGACTTACAGGCTGCCACCCAACAATGGCCAGCTGTGAACGGAAAGTCTTAGAACCTAAGAGCTGCTCAGTCCCGCGAGGCTGGGTGTTTCAGCTGCTCTTCTGTGCAAGCTGGAATCCTGAAGAAGTGGACTCCAATAGACGTGCTGGCCCCGTGAGCAAGCAAAGACAGAACAACCCTCCCTTCTCCCATTGTCCTTATGGAGGCCTCCAGCAGAAGGTATGGCCCAGATGAAAGGTGTGCCTGGAGACCTGGAATGAAGGCCTGTGTCAAGCTGGATTGAGAGCGCTGCCCTCCCACCTCAAGGTCTGGATCAGAAGCTTGTGTCTTCTAGCCTCAAGATCTGGATCAAAGTCACGCTGTCTTCCTGCCCCAAAATCTGGGCCACAGGGGTGCCCTCCATTTATGGACTGTAGTTCATTCCAAACATAGTCAACTCAACGGGACAGACACCACAAGGCCGTCCACCAAAGACTGGGGGAACTCGCAGAGGCCCCGTCCACCCATGCTACAGTGTTTACTGCCTTGAGCTTATACAAGTCTGGTCCAGACGACGACAGCTGCTGTTCGTGCATGAGTACAGATGCTCCGTCACGTCAGAAGATACGGTTACCTTCCTGTCCTCCCTGAACTCTGGCTCTGAGAACCTTCCTGTCTTCCCGACTTGAATCCTCTACATTCTGTGACTAAAATATGCGGCATTTTGGGCAATAGGTCTTAGCATCACCTTCTTGTGAGCAACCAGGACAATGGTAGCAAGCTGCACTATTTGGGATTTCTCTCACACTCACCTTACCAACCTCTAGAGGAGGAATCCCACGCCTGGCACTAAGCTTTATATTTGATAACCTATAGCTTCTGGAAGATCGTTATCCCTGCGTAGGATAACTCCAATTAAATATTTTTTTCCCAATATGGCTTTTTCAAATATCCTTCTTGTTGGTTTTCTCTCCTCCCACTCCTTCCTCCACCCTACCCATCCCTCCCCCCCTTTAAACTTTCCTCCCCATATTATCCGTGTTCTACTATCTCCCACCCCAACCCCCTCCTTTAAGATCTTTCTTCTCCACCCTAACAATGGTCTCTTTCTAGTTTCTTGGAGTCTCTGGGCAGTTACTCCACATGAAGGAACAAGTTCAAAATTCGAACGGGAGGATCCACATAGGAGGGAGAACCTGTCACTTTTGTCTTTGGTGGGCTGAGTTACTTCACTTAATTTCATAATCACACTCTTTCTCTTTACAGCCCGATAAAATCTCATAGTGTATAGGTTTGTGTTTTCCCTACCTATTCGTCGGTTGAGGCGAATCCAGGCTGTGTGCATTGGGAAATATTTGGAATCGAGCATCAGTGAATGATGAGAAAGTCTCCCTGTGGTGAGAAATGGAGCCCATTCTGCATATGCCAGATGACGTGTATCTGAGCTGTAACTGTTTCTAGTTTGTTTGCTTTTGTAAGGAACCTCCACCGGGATATTTCAACAGTGTCTGTATCCATTTGTCTTCCCATCTGCAGTACATAAGGGTTCCCTGATCTATGCACCCTTGCTAGCATTTGCTGTCTTTCCCAACTTGTAGGTGGATTTTCAAGCCACCTCACCACCTCCACAATAGGAGACATCAATGCCCTTAGGATTGTAGCCACAGTATGATTTTTTTTTATTTTATTTGCATACTGGATCAATATAGAATATATATATATATGTATATATCCAATAGCAGCGTTCATTTTAGAAGATTCAATAATTTCTCCATGTCAAGACTATTGCACGTCAAGCCCCCAAGGAGGCACCTAGCATCTACCGAGAACTCGGAATGCCTCGAGCTAGAGATGCCACTCACCTTTTAGAGTCCCTACATAGAAATAACAATGACTTACTTTTAACTAGAGAAGCATCAGGCAGCTGGATAGTGTCACCGGTTGTCAGGCTAATCACCTGAGCCATTTTTCCAAGTAGCAACAGATGCACTAACCCCAAGAACAGTGCTCTCCCATCCGTATCCGAGCACACCTTTTAAGACTTAGCACGTTTGTGCTGAACTAATAATAAAATCAGATTATGTCTATCCCATAAAGCAGTAAGAAACTAAATTCCGCATAGTTCATCCTGTTAAATCCATTCTCTGACCACGGATCAACCAATCTGATGACCATAAAGGGCATCTTGAGAGACGCCGAGGGAACGCTGCCCCTCGCTTCAGAGCTCACTCCCTGCCTTCTTTATTTTCATTAGATGAACTGAAATCTCACGAGATGCTGTGCTCATAAATTCCACTTGACCTCCAATTCGTGATCTGAAATGGCCAAGAGAGCAAATGGTATTCCTCCTTCCTAAGATCAAAAACTCAGGCTCATTAAAAGCAAAGAACCCTGTTCCAAAAAAAACAGGGCTGTGCGTGCACACCTAGATCTCGTCTGCTTGCTAGGTCTGCGGCATAAAGGGATGGGGGAAATTCATCAAGACACAGGCCGCTTCAAATCAAGCTAAGTGAGAACAGAGGCGGAGTGGTGCTGTGAAATCCACAGAAAATTGTGAAGGATTTGATTTGAGATCGAAACTCTCAGCCCAGAAATTCTAAAGTCAAATAACAATGACTGTCTTCTATACTTTCCCTCTATCAAAGGATGCTTACACATTTCTGTGTGGACTGGCTGGCCTTGATGTATTGCTGCAAATGGGCTCCCACCTTGATGGCACGGCTCTTACACACCTGCAAATGGGCTCCCACCCACACCTTCCCTGAGGGTCACTGTGATGGGCTGAACCTTTCTCCCCTCCGCCTCAAACTCCAGTACTCAAACCATTAACAGTACTAAAGAGCATGGTCACAGTTAGAAACTGGGTCTTCGCAGAGATGACGTGGTTAAAATTGGGCCGTTAAAGAACCTTAAACTGACCTGGGGTGAAATTGCATGCCCCACTTAACACTGCACTTCTATAATCAGAGTTTCTGGGCTGTGATGGACAATTCTAAATGCATAAGAAAATATGCAACTTCCAAGCCAGAAGGAGAATGTGCACCTAAAAACTGGCAACAGAAATGACATGAGTCAGTGGGGTAAGCACAAGCACTTAAGATACTATAATTTAACCCAAAGACAATGATACAACTCTCTAAAATATACATTAGCTATCCCAAGGTTCATGTAAGGTTTTAATTCTAAAAAAAATCTAAGTAATAGATAAGATATATCTATGTGGCTGGAGAGAAGACCAGCAGCTAGGAGCACAAACTGCTCTTGCAGAGGGCCACAGTTCAGTTCCCAGCACCCAAATAAAATGGCTCACAACCGCCTGGAACTTCAGGTCTAGGGAAATCTAACACCTTCATTGGTTTCCACAGGCACTTGTATTCCAAAGCATGTGTCTGTAAACACACACATATGCACTTAAAGGATAAAAATACTTTTAAAAGCATGTATCTCTGGGAGTACTGGCACACGCCTTTAATCCCAGCACTTAGGAGGCAGGGGCAGGTGAATCAATGACTTTCAGGCCAGCCTGGACTACAGAGCAAGTCTCAGGACAGCCGGGGCTACACAGAGAAACACTGTGTCTCTTTGAAGCAATAAAACCCAAACACAATGTAACACTATTCCTGACAACCAAGCTGTGCAATCTACCAAGGTGCTTGACTGTGAACCAATGGAAAAGAGCATTTGATTTCCGTATTCAAAGGAACACTCCTCTTTCCTTTAAAAGCACTGAATCCTATTATCTGCAGCAGAATAAATGGAAGTGTAGGTGACAATGTTAAGTGAAAGAAACCAGGCCACATGCTGCACAGTTGCATCCCTACAAAACTGTAGCCCATAGAAGGGTGGTCACCGGAAGCCAGGGCAGGAACGGGAGACATTTCAGTGGGTACAGAGTCACTGCCAAAGGGTGTTCTATTGCACAGGGAGTGGTGATTCCAATCAGCATCGATTCAAGATAGTTAGAGGAGAGTTTTAACTCAATGTTTGACATGTAACATCCGTAGGCCAGGCTGATTAGTACACAGTGCACACATGTAAGAGTCTCCATGGTGCACCTCCACAAGACTGTGAGGTTATCACTCAACAAAGTCTTAAAATCACAATGGATTAAAACAAAGGCGGGAAAATGAAGTAAATAATAAATACAAGAATGATAACTGATAGAACAGGAACCAGACAGTCAGTGGGAAGATCCAGAAAGCAAAATGTTGGTTCTGGAAAGATTAAGGAAGTAGCAAGAACCAATGAGACCAGTTCATTCCTCTTAAAGGCACAAATAACATCAGGATTGAAAACTGGCAGGGAGCTATTAAAAATACGTAGCAAAAGAAAATTAAAACAATGTTAAACCAATCACAAGTTCCATAGAATATGCAAGGCTTGGAAAATACAGTTTACTTGTTACAACTGGAACGAGAAGAAATAGAAATCAAAATATTCTTATAAATCATTTTAAATGAAACTGAAAACTTTAATTTTTCTCTTCAATCACCCCCCACACCAAAAAAAAAAAAAAATTGTTTTACTACTGACGAACAGTAAGTCATTTCAGGAAGGAAATATAATATCCATGTGCCCCATTGGCAACTTTAGTTTCCTAGCTTTAATTACTCACTGTCACCCACAATCTCAAACTATCAAATAGAAATCGCTGGAAATAAAAGGTTCATGAATTTTAGTCAATGGGCACTTTTAAACAGCATGGTGGGATCTGAAGCCATCCTGTTCCCACCATCCGAAAATCACGGCAGGAATTGGGTAGGGTCCCCCTATGGAGTCAGTGGGAAACTACAAATCCCATCCTGAATTCTAGTGTGTCCCTGTCTTACTTTGGGTCTTGTGTAGAGGCACCATGACCCCACCAATTCTTATAAAGGAAAACATTTCACTGGGGCTGACGTACAGCTCCGAGGTTTAGTCCATTGTCATCAAGGCAGGAAGCATGGTGGCACACAGGCAGACAGGGTGCTGGAGAAGGAGCTGAGACTTCTACATCTTGCCCCGAAGGCAGCAGGAAAAGAACTATGTCTCACTGAGCCTGGGTTTGAGGCTCTGAAACCTCAAAGCCCGCCCCCCAGTGACACACTTCCTCCGATAAAGCCACACCCCCTAATAGTGCCTCTCCCTTTGGACCAATAGAGGCCGTTTTTATTCAAACCACCACAGTCCCTGCCTAGAAAATCCTAAGAGCTTGAAAGAAATGACCTTCTCCTGGTTTTTATTGTATTTCAGAGCAAAGATTAAGAATGCCTGTAAGAATATACAAATACGCATCGCTCAACAAAGTAAAGACCGCGACGGCTGTGGCTGCCAGATAACCAGGTACACGATGCAACCCTTGATGGAGAGAGAATGCCACTGGAGCGTTGACACAACGCTGACTGTAACGTTGGCGTTAATGTCTGACAAGGACATTAAAGTGGTTACTCTAACTATTCCAAGTGCTGAAAAAAAAAATAAGTTCAGACACAGAACATGTTGAAAAGGCTCAAATTGAACTATAGAGATAAAAATATGTCAGAGGAAATACATAAAATAAGATCAATGGTGGATTAGGAGATAGGAAAATAAGATGAGTTGTTTCAAGCAGATACAGAACAAAGTAAAACACACAGAGAGAGAATTTTAAAACATCTATATGCTGTGGGAACAAAAATCCAAGCAGCTAATTAAAAATTTAATTGGAGTGTCTAAGAGAATGCTAACGAGAAAGGGAGGAGAGGAAGAGGGAGAGGAAGACGGGGAGAGAGAGGGGGGAGCGCACTTGAAAAGGTAATGCTGAGTACTTTGTAGACTTGATGGACATCATAAAGTACACGTCTCAGAAACTCAAAATAGCAGTATGCAGAAAACTGTGCCAAAAATCTCATAACCAAATTGCTTAAAATTAACGATTAAAAAAAACCTTAAAATATTGATTGTATCTCTTTAATCTTTCTATGGTGTGTGTGTGTGTGTATACTGTGTTTGTATGTGTACTCTGTGTGTGTACTGTGTGTATGTACCTTTTATATATACACATATTGGTGTATATTCAAGAGTGTGGACATTCATGTGCCGTGGTGTGTGTGTGTGTGTGTGCATGTGTGTGTAGTATAGAAGCCAAATGACAACCACTGGTGTCGATCCTTGCCTCCTGACGTTCGAGACAGGGTCTTTTGTTCAATTTCCTGTCTCTGACAGGATGGCTGCTCTTTGAGATTCCAGACATTCTCCTGTCTCTGTTTCCTATCCCTCCTGTAGGCATTCTGGGATCACACATGCATGCTGTCCCTGTCCAGCTTTATTTACATGAATTCTGGGGATCCAAACTCAGGTCCGTGGGCTTGCAGGGTACTTCACCCACTGGGCCATCTCCCCAGCCCTCCAATTTTCTTAAGAGACATTGACATATGAAGTACAAAGAACAACTGGAGGTTTCTCAGAGGAAGTGGTGTGATGTTCCATGTGAAAACCATGGGACGCCTAAGTGGTTTTAAGAAAAATGGAAAGCTAGAATCATGCACTAAGTATAAATCTCTTTCAAAAATTACAGCAAACGAGACGAACAAAACCATAAACAGACTCTCGCTCCAGGAAAAGGAGGCTTTGCTTCCTGGAGTAAAGGACCCAGAATGGGCCTGTAGACCATCTAGACAGCAGTGCAGAGACCTGGCACCCACAAATGTGTAGGATGTCATACAGGTGAAGGCAGGTACAAGATAGAACGAGGCCTGTCATTGGATGAGAAGGAAGGATGGGTGGGAGAAAAGTTTTAGAGAGAGGAGGCAGAAGAAGCAGCAGAGAGAACATGGAGGCTGATGTTAAGATTCCTCTCTGCACATTTATAGGTTGTTATGAATGTTTTTAAGGGATGGATGTGTACAGGGCTTGTGTATGTCTAGGTGGGCAATTATATCTTATCAATTGGATCAGAGGTTATTGTGTTGTGTGTTCTTTCATGTGGCAATTTAAGTTTAAGAGACTGTGTGGCAGCCAGAGACACTAGGCCACCACAGAATTGGGATGTATATTTCTGGCATGGTGGCAACCTGCCTTGGGAACTGGATGGGTAGAGAGATTGTTGCCAGGCTCAGGAGAAGCCATCGGCAGTGTGATATGGGATGGAGAAGAGAGGGTGAGAGGCTTTGCTGACTGAGAGGAAGACATCTACCAGACATCTTGGGGCACTGCAGTGCTGGACCTAGTGCAGGATAGAAGACAGCTTTTTTTATAATTTTACAGCAACACAAATGCATCTCTTTTTTTCTCATTCTCTTTTAAAGGAATGGGCTCCTACAGGAGTAGAACTTCTATAGGGGTAACGAAAGTGCCTCAGGATCAGGCATGATGGTGGTTGTACATCCTTACAAATAAACCAAAAAGCAGAGACTTGCACACTTTTAAATGGAGGTTTGGGCATATAAATCATTAATATCAATAAATATGTGGCCATTGAAGGATTAAACAAAGCTAACAACGATGTATAGTGGAGTTTGAAACATACGTAAGAAAGACTCAGTCACAACAATGGTGGACCCAAGGTCAGTACCTTACCATGCAACGTTCTCTCATTCCATGCCTGTACATGTCAACACAGAAGGTTTAAAATTCATTACAGAAACGTGAAGTGCTCTGAAGCAGCTGGGAGGAGAGAAGAAGCCACCGAAACACAAGAACTTAAAAGACTGGAAATACCTGCTTCTGGCAATGGTGGTCTGGGGACTGTAGACTGCAGTGTGCCACCAAGGTTGCTGCCCACTGTAATACCGATAGGGACGCATGCACCCCATACCAAGAGGCCACAGGTCCCTGCCCACTGTATTACCAATAGGAATGCATGCACATCGTCCCAAGAGGCACCCAGAAGACGGTTCAGAGCTGCACGAGTCAGCATACCCCCAAAGTGTAAAACATCCAAATATCCATCCGCAGCACGAGACTTTATATAGCGGATTCTCCACCACGAAGGTAACTGGTACCCGTGAGTCTCATAAACTGCATCACACATACCTTACACGTAATTCTGTAGATTTTTACAGTATGTAAAACTAGTCTGTGGACCTTATAGATCTTGTTTAGAGGGGGGGGGAGCATAAGAAAAAGAAGTAATTCACACACATGTACACAAAAAAATAATTCTCATTAATTTATTTATTCACTTTATATCCCAATAAAACACCTCTCCCTCCTCCCTTCCCAGCCCCACCCTCACAACCCCCTCCCCCATTATTCCCTTCTCCTCAGAGAACGAGAATACCCCTGCCACGAGTACATGCCGTGACATATCAAGTCACATCAGCACTAAGTGTATCCTCTCCCGCTGAGACCAGACAAGGCAGCCCAGCTAGGGGAAAGGAATCCACAGCCAAGCAACACAGTCTGAGACAGCCCCTGCTCCAGTTGTTAAAGGAGCCACATGAAGACCAAGCTGCACATCTACTACAAATGTGTAGGGGGCCTAGGTCCAGCCCATGCGCACTCAGTCTCCGTGGGCCCCCGTGGGCTTGGGTTAGTTGATTCAGTAGGTCTTCTTACAGTGTCCTTTACCCCTCTGGCTTCTTCAATCCTTCCACTATTCCCCAAGACTCTCTGAGCTCCACCACTGGTTTGACTGTGGGTCTCTGCGTCTGTGTCCATCAGCTGCTGGATGAAGTCTCTCAGAGGACAGTTATGCTAAGGTCCTGTCTGCAAGCAGAGCAGAGTATCATTAATAGTGTCAGGGTTTGGGTGAGAGAGGGGATCCCAGATATGAAGCCAGGGGATTGTCATGATGGGCATTTGGGAAAAGGACTAAATCCTGCCTATGCTTTCGTTCTTGATTTAGGTGGTGGTCACATGGCATTGATTTAGGACAACTCGCTCAAGCTTGCACTGATGCTCTAAGCGTCTCGTAAGGAGCAGAAATGCTCGCAGGGAAGAAATCCATTTTCATTACAGTAGAAATTAGGGCTGGGCTATATGTTAAATCTGCCGGGTTTTATTCTAAATAAATGATAGCATTTCATTCTCTACCATTCCAAACCGTCACAGTTCTGTTGCTATTTTAATAAGAAAAAAGAAAAATCAGTAAACAAGGGGAAAGTGAGGGTTCTGACATTTGTGGAAGTGGACAGAAATGGACAAGACGGAGTTTAATAAAAGGGAGTCTCTCCCCTGTAGCTCCCAAGCTCCAGGACGGCAGGGGTGAAGAATGAACAATCGAAGGCCGTTTTCTTTAGTCCATCAAAAGTACTTAACGCCCCTTCCACGAGTATAACGCAAATATGAATAATGGAATTGATTTTTTTTTTTTATCAAACATACAAGAATAAATCAGATGAGCCCATTTCCTCCCAGGTATTCATCCAGAAAGCAAGACACTTTCCCAATGCGGCGCGGGTGATTACAAACATCCGGCACCTTCCGGAGAGCCGCTTTCAGCGCCCTTGGCGCGGCGGGTTTTTTTTTTTTTTTTTTTTTTTTTTTTTTTAAATAACCTCCGGGATGGTAGATTCAGCCTCTGAGAACGAACTGGGAGGTTATTTGGTTCTGCACTGATAAATAGCAAAGGGGAATGCACTCGCCCAGAATGTATTGATTTCGCCCTGGATTTTAAACATGGCTGCAAATGCGCAGGACCAGCCTTAAAGGGAATGCCGGATGGAATATTCCAGTGTACACAGCAGCGGGGCTGTTGAGGGACGCCGCTTGCACTTCAACTGCTGCTGTGAGAAATATGTGCAGAGTTCACTCTTCGAGCATGGGCTCCAGTCCTCCTGGGTGCCATACTTTGTCCTCCAGACCACAAATCCAGGCACAAGGACGCAGCAGACAACAGGGACACACTGTCTTCTGTAGCTGGAGAGAGAGAGAGAGAGAGAGAGAGAGAGAGAGAGAGAGAGAGAGAGAGAGAGAGAGAGAGAGAGAGAGAGAGAGAGAGAGAGAGAGAGAGAAAGATTCCTAAATCTTAATTTCTTTGCTTTTGTTTCTTCTTTGAAGCATGACTACTGACAAACCACAATTAGCCCCTATCCCCACCCCCCAGCCCCCATCCCAGCCATCACCCCAGGCTCCTCCCCACCCCACCCCCCACGAATGACCAACAACCACCAACCTCACCTCTCTGGGCTCTAGCATTTATATGCCCTCTGAAAGGTTCCCGGAGTTCCAAATGTCACACAATTGCAGAAACCTATTGGCAGCTGGCGAAACCACACCTCTGCTAGAGCATGAGGCAAATCACAGTCAGCTGCTGCGGACAGTCTGGAGCAGCCCCCAATGCCTACACCTGGGATTAAAACGAAAGCACGTTCTTATAATTAATACTCTTGTGTGTTTAAAGGAAACCAGAATTCCGGAATTGTTACTATGGTCTATACCTTGGCATCGTGAGTATAGTCTCACCCGATACTCGCTTCAGTCACTTTCCTTCTCTGAGTTCACCTTCTGGAGAAGTTGCAGACTGCTTCTTCGTTGCCTTAGCTTATTCTGTTTATTGGGTTCTTGCTTTTTTCCCCCACTTATTTAGGTAGGTTATGAAGCCAGAGGACAATTATAACAGATTCTCTCCTTAAGTCCTATGATTTCCCAGGGATGGCACTCAGGGCAACAGGCCTGGTTAGCCAGTTCACCAGCCCCTGGTGTTGGTTTCTTGATGCTGGAACAGGGTCTCCTGTAGCTTGAGTTCGTCTCCAACCAACCAGGATGCAGCATCCCCAGACTTTGAGTTGAGAGCCCACCACTGGGACCCAAAATCTCTGGCAACTGGAATCACAGCATCAGTATAACAGCCAAAGTCAGGGAACTGTGGCTTCAGACTCAACTTCGTTCCTCAGATCCCTGCTTTGCACCCGAAGGGTAAACAAAAGGCAGTTCCGGACGTAGAGGCTGGGGTGTGCAGAGCCAGGTATGGGAGCCTGCGGGGGAGGAGAGGAGTGAGGAACTGTGCCTGGTGCTAGATGCTAGGTACTGGGTGCCGGGTGCACGGTGCTCTGTTGAGGGCATGGGTGTTAGGTGCAGAGTGCTCCACCACCTGGTTGCAGGGAGTCTGGCAGGAGGCAAAGCCCAAGGCAGCTCCCCTCTTCCTAGCCACCCTGTTGCCTCCTGCGGCTGCAGCACTAGGCTTTCCAAGCCAAAGTGCTTTTTAATTAGCCTGCCTCATTTCCGGGACTCATCCTGGGTGTTGGCGACCTCGCGCATGGCATCCTGCACCACTTCTGCTAGCAGTGCCCAGTCTGCCCGCTGTGCTCAAGCTGCAAGGAGTTCTCCCTCCTGGTTCATTGTGCTGCGGGGCTCTGTGCTCCAGCACCGCGGACTCCCACGGGCAGAAGGGACCCTGCTGTTTTGGGGCGTGATCGGCTTTCTGGCCAGCTCTGAATGCATCCACCTCCTATGTCGGGGAAGGGGAGTGGGGGCAGGGTGTAACCTGCCTACAGTTGATTTTCAAATTCGCATGCGGGCCTGATGGAAGAAGACACTTTTCGTCACGTCTTCCTTTATTAACTCTCGTGCTTGTTTTGTAATTGTGCGTTTTTCTGATTATTTATTTAAAAGCTAAAGAGTAATTTCGCTTTTTTTCTGGGAGAAGAGATCCACTAGGATCTCAAGTTTCCCCCCAGCCTGAGCAGGAAGGAATCAGGTGAGCAGTCCCTGCTGGCCTAGCCCCCGCCCAGTGAGCCCTAGGCCAACACCACAGTCTGAAACAGCAGACTGTGAGACTGGTGATGGGAAGGCCCACACTTGGCGTGACAGAAATCTGCCTCGGACCTCCCTTCCCTTAGAGCAGTGGTTCTCAACCTTCCTAGTGCTGCAACCCCTTAATAGAGTTCCTCGTGTTGTGGTGACAACCATAAACCTATTTTCATTGCTACCTTGTAACTGTAATTTTGCCACTGCTACGGAACGTAATCTAGAATGTATGCATTTTCCAATGGTCTTCGGCGACCCCTGTGAAAGGGCCATTGGACTTCCGAGGCTTCACAACCTATAGGTTTAGAATCGCTGTCTTAGGGCACTGAATTTAGAAATTTTCTAAGTGGAAATCTATTCTCTAGGTCCTCTTTTACCCTCTCTCTTGGTTTGCAGGGCAGGAAAAGTGGTTCCAGGAAAGGGCCTGAAAGCCATGGGCCTTTAGTCAGTAGAAACCCCGATTTTAAAATAGCCTTCAATGCTATCAGCAGATAGATGGCTTAGTAGTTAGGATCCCACCTCTTCCAGAGGAGCTGGGTTCAATTCCCACTATCCACACGGTAGGTCATGGTAACTCCACCCCTAGGTGAGCCAGCACCCTCTTCCTCTGGTATCTGAGGGCACTGCACACCTGATGTACACAGACAGATATGCAGGCAAAATACCCATACACATAAAGGTGGGAAATACGTGTGGGCTCCAGTGGGAGTATAAATGGCTGACCCTGAGGCCTCTGCTATAGGAGAAGCATCTCCCAGGCCAGGCCAGGTCAGACCCAGCATCACCTGCATAGGTACAAGCTCTGGTTTCGTTTCATTTTCTGTTGGTTGGCAAAACTACTGTGGACAAGATGGAGAAGAAAGGAGACAGAGTGAGAATTTGCCAAATCTGTACACACAAGAGAGACAGACAGACAGTCAAACAGACAGAGAGAGACAGAGAAACAGCGAGGCAGAGGCAGAGAGACGCGAACACATGTGACAGTTTCACCTGCGTTCTTAATGGTACTTTTGAGACAGTGCCCCATCCTATAACCTACACTGCCTGGCACTCATGATTTTCTTCATCCACCCATCCTCACTGGAAGCCATTCAGATCTACAGCCCAGCTTCATGCCAAGGGCTCTGGTAACTATAGCAACTGTGTCTGTGTAGGGGCTCTGTGTCTGAGTGTGTCTATCTGTATGCATGTGTATATATATATATATGTGTGTGTGTGTGTGTGTGTGTGTCTGTCTGTCTGTCTGTCTGTCTGTCTTTGGACATGTGTGTGTGCGCGTATGCATGTGTATGTGTGCCTGGGTGTGTGTGTGCCTGTATGCGTGTGCATGTGCATGTGCATGTGTGTGTGTGTCTGTCTGTCTGTCTGTCTTTGGACATGTGTGTGTGTGCATATGCGTGTGTGTGTGTGCCTGTGTGTGTGTGCCTGTATGCGTGTGCATGTGCATATGTGTGTGTGTGTGTGTCTATGTTTGTGTCTGTCTCTGTAGTCTTCACCCTGCAATACCTATTGAAGAAAATCCCCGTCTGCTTCGTGCTATCCAGTTAAATTGTCCTCTAACGTATGGGCACACAACAGAGCTGGTCCCTTGAATTTAGAAACCCTATCTCTGGGATGGGAGCTACTCCAAATCTCCCCAACTCCTGAGAGGGGTGATGCTCAGGTAATGAGTAAATTAATTACCTACCGATGAGAAAGAACAATGGAAGACTACGGGGCACGAGGCTTATTTCCGACAACAAACGTTTATTGAACTTCTTCTAACCATGTATCAGACACAGCCCCTGCCCTCGAGACGCACCCTCGTAATTCACATCCTTATTACTCGTGGGAGACAAGCAAGGAACAACATGGTACATACAGTCAGGAGCGATAGGAGAGGAACCAGCTCACTGTGGGAGGTGCCATCCCTGGTCTATGGGCAAGTCTGAGGGACATTTTCTATCTCATGGTTAATGTGGGAGGAGCCTATCCACTGTGGGTGGTGTTACCCCTAGACAAGTGCCTAAAAAGCAGGCCGGACAAGTCACTGGGAGCAAGTCAGTAAGCGGCGCTCCCCCATGGCCACTGCTTCAGGTCCTACCTCAGAGTTTCTGTGTTGAGTTCCTCCCCCGACTTCCCTCCACAGTGGACTGGGAGTCGTAAGATCAAATAAACCATTTCCTCCTCACCTTGGTTTTGGTCATGGTGTTTACCATAAAAATAGAGAGCAAACTAGGACAGTAGGGGACCTGGTGACAGTAACAGAAAGCTGACTAGATGTGAACCACTTGACTGAGCTGAGACCAAAAGAAGCCAAGTCATTCTGTGTGTCTTCTCCATGGATTCATTCTGGGAACCCCGAGGACCTGCAGCCAGCCAGAGCTCTCTCCTAATGCTAGAGGCTGGGGATGAGGGGAGTGAGGAGGTCATTCTGGAAACTGCCACGGACTGCAATGGACCAACCCTGTCGCCCATCCCTTCTCCCGCTGCTCTGGAGCCTGTCGGAGATGACCGTTCGCCTACATGGGACAGGAGCAGCCAAGCATTCCCCTGGGCAACTCTGCCACCTACTTTGGTCCCTATTCACATCCAATGTCCAGTTATCATTTTGAAAATATACAAAACTTCATGCCCAAGATCTAGCAAGGGCTTTTTGAACCATTGAGGAAATGGGACCCACAATCAAAAGGAACGGGGTTTATTGATGCTATCTCTCCTCTGAGGCTGTCGGGATAATGAAATGAGTCTGTCCCCTAGAACAGGCCTTGGGACAGGGAACATGATTAATGGAGCATCTGTACAGGCTGCGCTGGGGGAGCTCAGAGCCTGGCTCGACACACTTCCTCATTTCTGAATGAGAGAGAGCTGGACGTTTCCATTTCTTGTTGCAGACTGCACCTCCAGGTCTGGGAAAAAATATATTGGCTTCTCCTTGCTTGTCCCTCGCTCACTGGGAAGAATTCTAGCGCCCTTCTGTAGCATCTGAGGCTGGCGATGTGTTTGAGTTTGTTATCACCGTTTTATTAATGTGGTTATCTGATTAGTGCTGGGTTCCAACCGTAAGCAAGCTCTGAAGGAAAAGGAGACTATGGCTCTGTTGACCACCGTAATCCACCCATTCTACCTCAAAGATGACCGGTTGTTTGAGGGTGTGTTTGTTTTGTTTCTTCACTAGATTTTAACTACGTGTTGGGAGTGGTGCATGTGAGCGCAAGTGTCTGGAGTCCAGCAGCATCGGATCCTCTAAAGCTGGAGTCTCAGGAGTACAAGTTCTAGAAAACAAACTCAGGCCCTATGGGCCAGCAGCAACTATTCTCCCCAGCCCCGTTTTAGTCTTACCTTTAAATGATTATTAAACAATACTCCTATTTTTCTGTATTTTAAAGGTGATTCTTAAAGGTTTGTCTGCTTTGATCTGTTGCTGTCCTGGGCTGCATTGCCTAGGAAGGATTGAACCTGTTTCCAGAGAGGGTGATATTTAAGCCAACCCTAACATAGTCCTCCCGGGTAAGTATTGTGACGACAGAAGAACAGATTTTTAACGTCTTTCTGGATGTTTAGTCCAAGCGTGATTAGTGTTTGGTTTAAGAGTCATCCTATCCATACAAGGACCTTTCAGTCTTTGCTTTTCAACTTCCTACCCCTGGAATGAGTTGTCATCTCAGCAGGCAGCACTTTGGAGTGAGCCCGAAATCAAGGATGAGAACGGAGGAGTCCAGAAGGGAGTGCAGTCCGAAGGGAAAGCGTCTTACTTCTTGATGGAGGAACCTCAGTGCCCGGGATGACTCATGACTGGCCAGCTAACAAAGTACTGAAATGGCCACACACCAGGTCTACTGACACAAAAGCCATAGACGGCAAGGGTGGAGAGTCTTTCCTAATAACAGAAACAGTGTTTGACAGAAAAGAGAAGAAGCCCACATTTCTGACAGTGGGAACTTCTCTCTAAGCCCTGGACTGCTTCTATAATCCTTTCACCTGGGTGAGAAGTAGCACATGCCTTGATAGAAGTCATTATTTTCAACTGTGTGTTGCTTGTACTTGAATGTATCTGTCTTAGGGTTTTACTGATGTGAACCGACACCATGACCAAAGCAACTCTCATAAGGACAACATTTAATTGGGGCTGGCTTACAGGCTCAAAAGTTCAGTGTATTATCATCAGGGTGGGAGCATGGCAGCATCCAGGCAGGCATGGTACAGGAGGAGCTGTGAGTTCTACATCTTCATCTGAAGGCTGCTAGCTGAAGACTGGCTTCTAGGCAACTAGGACAAGGGTCTTAAAGCCCACGCCCACAGTGACACACCCACTCCAACAGGGCCACACCTCCTAATTGTGCCACTCCCTGGGCCAAGCATATACACACCACCACAGTGACCCTAGTTTATAAAGCAGGATTCCATTTTGCAAAAGTAAAAAGAAAACAACAGGGTCAGACTTATCCATGAGCAACTTCCAACTCACTGAGAGAGTGATCTTGACCTTCTGATCCCCCTGCCTCCACCTTCCTAGTGCTGGAAATCATGATGTGCACCACTGTACCTGGTTTTACATGGTTGGAGGACATCAAGCCCAGTGCTTTGTCCACGACAGGCAAGCGCTTTACCAACAGAGCCATTCAACCCCAGGAAGGAATTGATAGATCTTACGATCTGAATTGAGCATCAAATGTTGCCAATAATGTGGAAAACATGAGACGGAGTGATAATTGAACCTCAGCCTGAACCTGAAGGGAAAGGGCTAAGCCCAGGATCAAACAACTGGCTATGGACTCCACTTGGAATTAAGGTAACAGAGTCCAGCACTCGCCGTCCACTAACCTGTCCTAGATAGCTTTGTCTGCACCGTGTTTCAAAGAGTGGACTCATGAGGAAAAGGAACAGTAACCAACGGGGCAGATTAGTCAAAGAACAACTAGGACTGGGGAGTCCCACAGGACTGAGCTGAGCCTGAGCGACTCTGTGGGAAGGGTATGAGCGTCTCAAGAAAGGGCCTGTGAGCCCTTGACAAAAGACAGGGGGGATGAGAATGGAAAAGACGAACACTTCACCACCTTGACAGTCTTGCCCAAGGCTCTCCTTCCTGCTAAATCCCATTACAACATCTGTCATAAATAATATCCAATTATTTACTCGATAGCCCATGGCACAATAAGGGATAGGCAGGAAACAATAAACAGAAACAGAGGGAAGGGGTATAGGGTAAAGAAATTCTACAAAAAAAAAGGGGGGGGATTCTTATCTGTTAACAGGATTTTCATCTTCGAGAATAAAAAAAAATCTTATAACCCGATTTAGAAAAGAAAAGGCTACCCATCGGAAGGCATAGCTGAGGGGGTCCATTTCACCCTCCCCCCCAAAAACCACCCAATAAAACAGTGGCCAAATCATGGTGAAGTTTCACAGGGTCTTAGTGTCCTGCCCTGTTATCCAGTCACCCAGCACTGTGTGGCAGGCTCAAGTTGGGACAGTTCCTATTGCTGTGGTATTTATCAGGAACAGAACAAAGACAGTTCATAGGGAAAGAATGAGCCAAATTGTTGGGCACCCTGCTCCAGAGGCTCCAGACACACACACACACACACACACACACACACACACACACACACACACACACACACACTTGCACCCTATCCTGAAAAAATAAAAGAGTATTTTGACAGCTCTGTAACCAATCTACCCTGTGTGATTCCTCTGTGGTAGTGGTTCTCAATATGTGGGGCATAACACCTTTGGGGGTCCCAAGACACCCATACCCTTCACACTGATTCTCCTAGGCTCAGCCTAGTATGACTCACTAACACACAGTGCTTATGATGTTGGCTGGAAGATGTTCGAAGAATCGTTTTAAAAACCAACTCCTCACCCATAGTCAGGAGCCAGTTAGAAATAACATTTTCTAGTGAGGTTACAGTTTACTTAGAATCATATTTGACTTGGCGTCATTTCGGCGTGTAATCTCTAAATTGTAATTAAAGGGCCTTCTTCTCTATACATGAAAGTAAAAGACCCCCAATATCAGTGAGATTTTCCAGTGCCACTGTTGGCTGTGATGATCCTAAGGAGCTATAGTGCGCTGTGTCTCCCCTCTGCCACAGGACACCTCTGAGGGAGCTTCACACTAACACTAGGATTCCACAACTTTAATTTGCACAGTACTTGTACAGAGCTTTTTCAAAAAGGGGACTTTCTGTGGAAATGGCTGTAACTGTGAGTTCCTGAAAAGGCTAAGAATTCGGGAACACGTAGACCTCAGACTTAAGTTGACCCAGCTCTGTGGCAAGTTCTGTCCATAAGCAAGGAGTGAGCTGTGAAGCCCTCTAGGGTCTGACAACAGCAGCATCTAATCTGCAAGATCACCAGCCCAGATATCCCTGTTCCTCACACTCCTGCCTACTTAGGCTGCTCCTTCATCGTCTCCAGATGTTAGCACTACAGAGAGGACTCTTGCTGTCCAACAAGGAAGCCCCAGGAACTGACAGGCCACTTGTTTTGCTTCCTACCTTCCTGTTACCTTCTGTTTATGACCTGCTTCCCCCATGTGAGCATTAACCTGAGGATTCAAGGTTTGCTCACTTCAGTAGCCCTCTGGTACCACAGGGTAGGTCCCCGTATCTGGTAATTCATATAACTCCTCAGATTATTTTTAAGATTTATTTTGTGTGTGTGTGTATGTGTGCACATGAGTCTGTGTGAGCACATGCATGTACATGCATGCACACACATGTTTTCGGAGTGACTATGGAAGCCAGAGAGGGTATCAGAACTTTGGAGCTGGAAATGTGGGTGCTGGGATCTGAATTCTGGTCCTCATCGCTGAAGAGCACTTCCTGTGAACCTCTGAACCATCTCTCCAGGCGCCTCAGATTCTTATTGATGATGCTTATCTATGAAATAACTCGCAAATCGAACTCTAAAATTCCAGCTCCTGAGACCCAGTTAATGAGTGGAGAACATGGGGTTTGTCTATGGTCAAGCTCTCTAGGCCTGTTAAGATAATGGTGTTCATTCACTTATCTGTTTATGTATTTGTTTATTTGATAAAGGGCAGTGCAAACACCCACATACAACCGCATTCTTCATTTGGGAGCTGGTAATCCAAGTACCAAGTAAGCCAAACTCCTTGTTATGTAGAACAAAAATCAAGAACTGCACAGCACCCAGCATTACACGGCCTCTGGCTGTGGACTGCATCATGTCCCCCAAGCTGCTGTGCTAGAGCAACAGGATAAAACCATTAGACGGGGCCCTGATTCTGCAAGGTTCATGTCAACAAGGACACACACAGTCTTCACTCTTCTTCCCTCATCCGTGTGTGTGTGTGTGTGTGTGTGTGTGTGTGTGTGTGTGTGTGTGTGCGTGTGTGTGATGCTAGGTAAACACACAATGAAAGGTCAGTACCTGCAAGCTAGAAAGACCTCACCAAATTGGATTTTCCTACCCTTCTGTTTGGCTCCCTGAAATATGAAAAATAAATATTTTTTATTTAAACTGTCTAGTCTATGGGATTTAGTCACGACAGCCCATGCTGACCGAGGCAACCACCTTGGCTGGCATGCGTGTGCATTCCCGCCCCTCCCCCCACCAGAAGTGACTCATTCCCTATAACCCTGCAGGTCGGGCTTCCTACAGAAGCAGGGGTTGTACGCAGCTAGGGAATAAAAGTTTCAGCCAGTGAGGCAGCACTTTCCAAGGCTGGGTGTCTCTTGAGACCTCCCAGAGCCATCCGAAGCATCTAGAGAGGGATTCTCCTGAGAGCCTGATGCTTTGAAAGGGCACATTTCCACCAAAAGGAAGAAGGGCAATCCAGTAGTATGTTTGAGATTAGCACAGGGAAGTTAAATAGCACAGTGCGAGGAAGCTTAGGAGAAAATGCTAAGACAACGCAAAGGTTAGCCACGTCCAGTAAATCCACGAAAGCAGATGGCATAAGCTTCTCGAGAAAGACCTCGCAATAGTGGTCTCTGAAGAAGAGAGACCACAGACCCTCAGCAGCCCCTGCCTCTACCAAAAGGGAAGACAGAAAGATCTAGAAGAGAACAAGTGAACAAGAGAACAGCTAAGCTAAGCTCCATACTTAGCGTATTCAGCAGTCGCCGAGAACCATATTTATGAAGCACGTTAATGGCACGGAAAATGCATGACATACGATTAAGTGGGGGGGGGGAGCAGAATATAAAATTGAATTACAAATAATCCTGATTTATGAAAAGATAGCATCAGAACAGAAATATCGGACGGTTGTGAGACAAATGCTGCTGTTTCCCTCCGATCGGTGAGATGGTGTGGATTTTTCCTGAACAGTCTGGTTTTATGAAACTTTTGACCACAAATGTTTGGTGCTTTAAACATCAGAAAATAGGAACCCGAGACATGCGTGACTATTGTATGTCACTTCGAACTGGTATCGAGGCCGAGAGTCCAGGCCTGGGAATTGGGACGAAGGAGTTAACGGTATCAGCAACGGCCAAGGGACCATACACACTACAGCCAGAAAGCTCTGGTGTTCAAATAATGGGGATCTGAAACCTGCAGGCTCAAAATCTCAGGGGGAAAAAATCTTGATTTGATAGCTTTCCAAACCTGGGCAAACGAAGAGGGAAAGGAACAAGCTTACCTTCAGTCTATCCACCATTCCCCTAAGTGTGAGGTTTATTTTGCTCTATTACAGAAGCCTAGTTGGAAACAGGATGCAGGGCCCCCACAGACCTCGTCCCTGCAGTCCCCAGTTTCCACAGCAAACCTTTGTATCGATGGCATTGGGGAACTGGAACCTTGGTTCTCTCTCTTCCCGCTTCGCCCAACTGCTCTGTCCACACAGCATTCTCCAGCCTCCCTCTCCTGCCTCCTTCTGTCCCCTCAACATTCCTGTCAGCCACATCCCCGGACCTTCCAGCTCCTCCGGTCTCCCTTCTCATAACTTTATTTATCTACAGCCAATTGAGACTCAGTCGTGATCACCACAAGACATTTCCCATATGCACGTTTCTCTTCGCTAGCCTTCCTGGGCACACCAGGACATTACACGACCGAGGACGCAGATGGTCTAAAAGCATGACCTCCCTCAGCAGACTCACAGTGCCTGCTAGCCTATTAAAGGGTTAGAGATACCAGCGGTATATAAACCTGTTTACACTTAGCAGACTTCTTTTGTAAACACTTGTCTTGAAGATCCTCTTGCACCCAGGGAAGAATGCTACATTTGCTTTCTCGACTGTCAGACTGCATGTGCAAGGCAGCTCCCTACCCCAGAACGGGCGTGGTCTACGACCAGCCTGAGATGCAGGTGAATCAGTTGAGTACGCTGGGGTGGGGATCTGAGCTCTGAGAAACATGCTGCAGCCTCTGCTTCCTCCTGACTCCCTAAAGGACATCACATGTGACCAACAGAGGGGACCGGTGCTCTCACTCTGCCCTTGCCCTCCCCACTAACTGCTGTTCTCCTCATAACTCGCATCTTATCCACCAGAAGTCGCTGTGCATAAACACCAGACAAGCAGCCAATATTAGCAAAGCAGATTCAATCAAGTTATCCATTAACCAGTCCTGGTTACTACCTCTCTTCTCCGGAGAACTTCTTAGATGAGATCTTGATAATTTTCTTTGTTTGTTGTTGTTGTTGTTGATTTTCTGATGACTAAGCCTCACATGCACTCATCCATCATTTCTTCAAGGATATCTTCCTGACAGGGTCCTATCTAGGGTCTCTGATAACCTTTTGGTACCTCGTTCAGTGTCGTATCTCTCCCTCTGGCCGCATCACAGACATTTTGTGTGTGTGATTTTCTATGTCTCTGTCAGCAACACTGTCACACAATGAGGTTCACATCCCATAGACTCCATCACGCAGTCAGTTCCCATGCCATAACTCAGTTAAAAAGGCTGAGGAGTAGGGCTGGAGAGATGGCTCAGCTGTTGAGCGCACTGACTGCCCTTCCAGAGGACCCGCATTTAATTCTGAAAACCCACAGAGCAGCTCACCACCTCTGTAATGCCAGTACGGGGGGGGGGGGTGAAATGCTGCCTTCTGACCTCCGTGGGTTCCAGGCATGTAAGGGGTACAGAAACACACATGTAGGTAGAATGTTCATGCACATACAATAAATTTTTTTTAACTGAGGAGTAGAATGGCTGGAGTGTGACCAAGATTGCTAATTTGCTTGGGAATCAAAATGGTCTTGTCATTAGCCAGGGGCCAGATATTTCTGTGTTTCTATATTGGCTGGACACGGAAATGTCAGAAGTCGTTTGAAGGCTCTGTTCTGGTCTGGTCTCCTATTATCTTCCTCCTCCTTTTATGTAGGTGCCTGGAAGCCATACATGAGGGTGTGATCAAAACGGAAGCCCATGGGCACTCTGGGGTAAGCGGCCTGGACCAGCCAGCTAACTCCCCAGGCCTCAGCCTAGAAGAGCCAATTAGTTGTATGGAGCCCCTCAGGTGTAGCCCTGCGCGTGGGACCTGCTCATTCCACCATTTCGTATCTTCAGTTCTCACCTCTGAACTTGCCAGCCCCACTGGTCCCCACGGTCCCTGAAGACCACTCTTGGAGATTTTGGTTCAAAGGACCGGGAAGCCACTGACATGGGGTGTTTAGGGTGGCTGTTGATTTTCCAGAACCCTCCCCCAGCTAATCCCAATCTAGATGAGAAAGCTTCCAGGGCTCTGAGGAGTGGATGTTTTTCTCTCTATCAGTGCTGTCTGGCCACTACATACCAAGGTCTGTGGGGAAAATGGCCCACGTCTGCCTTTAGTCACTACTGCCCCCTGATCATCCACCAAGTGTAACCTTTCTTTATATTTTAGAAAGACTGAATGAGTAGATGAAGAAATAAACACAGAGCTCAAACCTTTTGGAAACTTACCATAAACCAGGTCAACGTGGTCCCTAATCGGATCACTACCAAAACCAGATTTCATTGGGTACTTACACAATAAGTTTCAGGCAAGCTGAGGCAACATAGTAAGATCTACCTCAGAAAGGGGGCTGGAAGCGGGGAGCAACCAGCACGCCCAATCGTACCCCAGTGTACACCAGGTATGCGTCTGATCGCATGAACTATGGGCACCTCACGAAGAGAGGAAATTTTGCCCTCTGGACACCGTGGCTACACTGGTACATCCCTCACTCACAGAACCTCTTTTGCCATCAACACAAACACTAACATGTCACGGCGGTAGCAATGATGGACAAACGTGTGTGGAATCAACGTATAAACCGTATCAGTCACAGTGTCCGTAATGAAGAAAGATGGTAGGCTCAGCAAGCCGTCACGTACGCAAGCTCAAGTGAATTAAGAAGCAAATCACAGAAGCAGATCACTGGAATGTGTCAGAACCGAAGAGGGCAGAGGGTGTGCCACCTGCCCAGTACTGCCAGGCACGATTTCAATGACCACAGTAAGCTAACGATCCTTTAATAGAGACTAGGAAGACGGTGAGGCAGGTAATGGTTCAGAGGGTAAAACCAGATCTTAACATCATTCCAACTGAGGGAAACGGTGGATGAAAAAATCAAGACCAAATGTATTAGGGCTCCATAACAAGTCGAAATTGAAGACCCGAAACTCAGTAAACAATCTAAGAGTGGTGACAATAGTTCCTCGCTAGCTTATGAAAGGAACCTGGACAGAGTTAAGAACATTAATGTCAGTGGTTCTCAAGCTGCAGGTCACAATCCCTTTGGGGGCTGTCAGATGACCCTTTCATGGGAGTTGCCTAAGGCCATCAGAAAGCACAGATGTTTATATTGTGAGTCATAACAGTAGCAAAATTACAGTCATGAAGTAGCAATGAGAGTAATTTTGTGGCTGGGGTCACCATGGTGCGAAGAACTGTACTGAAGGGTCATAGCATCAGGAAGGTTGTGAAACACCGTTTTAAGTAAACCATATCCTCACCGTGTTAAGGAATGGGTCGGGAACTGCTGGCTGTCTCATAAGATATAGTCTTCCCTCCCTCCATTGCAACTGAATTGTGCCAAGTCCCAAGGCTTCTGTGGCGGTTAATCAGGGTTGTTGGCTTGACGACATCTGGAATCAACGAAAAACCAACCTGCTGTACCTGCCTGTGGAGGATTTCCCTAATCAGATTATTCAAGGTGGAAAGATCCACTCTAAATCTGGGCCACGTCTTATTGGCATCCAGAGGAAATAGGTTCCATTCCTAAAGCAACCATGACAGAAGGAGGATAATCCAAAGGGGGACTCAGTTGGTCTTGTAATGGTCTCGTCAGACAAAGAAGACACTGTGTCTCTTCCCTTTGGCTATCAGAATGCTGAAGTAAAGAGCCATGGGAACAAGAGCTGCTTCAAGGATTTTATGCTGGGAGAAGAAAAAGGCTAAAGCTGGTGCCAGCCATTGGAATTTGGCTCCCAATAAGAGATTTAATACAACTACGACAGCTTGAAGGACAGACCAGTGTGTTAGTGATGAACAGAACCAGTTCTTGACCAAGAATGTTTCATTATGTATGCCTTTTGGCCTCTATCTCTATCTCTATCTATCATCTATGTATCTATCTATCATCTATGTATCTATCTATTATCTATGTATCTATCTATCATCTATGTATCTATCTATCATCTATGTATCTATCCATCATCTATGTATCTATCATCTATGTATCTATCTATCATCTATGAATCTATCTATCTATGTATCTATCTATCATCTATGTATCTATCTATCTATGTATCTATCTATCATCTATCTATGTATTTATTATTTTATATAAATGGATGTTTTACCTGCATGTATGTCTGTGCACCACTTGCATAGCTGGAACACACCAAAGTCAGGAGGATATCATGTCACCTGGAGCTACAGACAGCTGTGAGCCACCATGACATTGCTCTGAACCAAACTCAGGTCTTCCAGAAGAGCAGCCGGTGCCCTTAGCTACTGAGCTGGTGGAACTTGAAGACCACTGAACTCCTTACCTGTTCCTCTGCCTGTGCTAGTAAATGGCTCTCCCCTCTTTGATTCACTACTAGCCTTCTCTTTAGTTGGGTGGCTGAGTTTAGCATGTTCGGACATCTTACGCCAGGTTTGAACCTCAGAAACCCTGGATTATAGTCTCTTCTTCTATCAGAGAAGGAGATATAGAAAAGGCTTGAGTCCTATGAGAAGGACCTGGTAGGGCATTGCATATATCTAACACTGTCAATTCTAGGAGGAGATGACACTTCCAGACATTTGAAATGTTATTCTAAAGGAGAAGGAATTCTCCCCTTCCTTCCATACTTCTCACTGTGAATGAAGATATTCTCACTGAAGCATACTCTGTGAACATAGGGCAGGCTTTGTTCGGGACTCTTCCTTCCCCTCAGAGGAATACAAGTTAACAGTCCCAGGTGCCCCCTTCCAGAGATTCTGTATTCAAAGCCTCCTGTAAACACCAAGCAATTCACTTACAGTTGCATTGGGAGAGCGGAAACTGGGAAAAGCTAGATCGAAGATTAACATATTCTTTTTAAAAAACAAAAAAGCTAGTTGGCAGAGAAAAACAGAGCCCTCCCCAGCCTGAGATTCATTCCACAGATGGAGAGAGCTCCAGAAGTGCTCTTCAGATATAAATGTGGGAGGGGTCAGTACTGTGTAAACGTCCTATGTGGCTCATGACCCTGCACTCTCGGGCTTTTCCCTCAGCCCACTAGCCCATCACCATTCTGCAGAGTACTTTCCCCTTCTTAATGAAAGCTTCTATTTCTAATTCCAACCGTTTCCTTGGACACAAGGACTAGGTACCCTGGAAGGTGTGCCTATTACGCAATGACCTCTTGAAATCCCTCCTGGACTTTCTTACCTCAGAATGGCCTTGGGGTGGGAGTGGCTCAGCAGGTGATGCTGCTTGCTGTCTCTTTTGAGAAGATGACTTACTCTACCAAAGATTTTGGGCCATGTGCATTGAAAGCACACATACATGAAGGAGGAGTAGGAGAGGGAGATTGAGAGGGAAGGGGAGGGAAGAGGGGAGTGGAGGGGGAAAGGGAGGAGAAGCAAAAGAAGAGGAGGAGGAAGAGGAGGAAGAAGAAAAAAAAGAAGAAATAAGTTTCAGATGAGTTACCTAAAACGGGAAAGACGCCTCAGTAGAGGAAGGCAGTTGCTGTGCAAACCTGGTAACCTGAGTTTGATCCCGGAGCTCACGTGGTAGGAGAAAACCAACTCCAAAATATGGCCGTCTGACTTTTACATACATGCTGTATTACACATGTGCTCACACACACACACACATACACACACACTCACATACGCACACAGTCCCAACGAGCTTATCCAAAACCATTCCCTTCCATCCTAAAACCCAGAACTTCACCTGTCTATTTGTCCTGCTCGTTAGACTGGTTGGTCTACGAGGACAAGAAGCCGTTTCGTTACCTAAGTAAAGGCATAGGCCTCACGACAATTCGACACGTATTTGTCCAAGTGTAGGGAAGGAAGCTTGAGGGCATCAGAGTTGGTTCAATGGAATCGAAATCAAAAGTTTTACCAAGCGCTGTTTAAAGTAAACTAAGTACTAGCGAGTTAAAGATGGCTGGAGCTCACCAGGTTTTGACCAAAGGATTCCATCCGAAGAGCATCTTAACATTGTAAAAAAAAATCGATGTGTCCATGAGAGATGACCTTCGACTCTAAGATTTAATACCAAAATTCAATTCTGGTTCTACTTATGTTTTTTATTATTGGGTGTGTATGTTCTTTTCTTTTACTTGTTCATTACTTTATGTGTATTTGCATGTGCCTGAGTGTATGTACACGCACCACAGCATGCGGAAGCCGGAAGAGGTTTAGAAGAGTTATCAGGTCCCCTGGCACTAGAATGACAGACGGCTGAGAGCCAGCGCTGGAATGCTGGGCACCACACTTGGGTCTTTTGCAAGAGCTGTAAGCCCTGTAGACTGCAGGTCTCCAGGCCCGTGTGTCTATTCTTCTAGGAGCTGTAACAAAGAATCCGAATGACCTATTGTACTTCTTCCTTGTGACTCCCCTCACTGAGGACCCCCTGGATCTTCCTTCAAGATTCTTTGCAGAGACTAGAAACCAGGTCCTAGTTCCCTTGCAGGGTATGAACATAGATTCCTTCCTTCCTTTCTTCCCTCCTTCCCTCCTTCCTTCCTTCCTCTCTCCCTCCCTTCCTCCTTCTTCCTTCCTTCCTCAACAGAACACAGTAAAATTTGAAGAATGTTCTTATGAACATGAAAAAGTAAGTATGCCTTTGTGTTTACCGGATTCTTAAATGTTAACGATTTTACTTCGCTAATCAGAAAATTTCAAGAGAGCCATCTTCTTAAAAGCGGCATTAAACTAGGATGTGGTCATTTGTCATCTCTGGTCTTCCAGGTTGCCGCCCTTTTCCTGGGCTCTGCCTGCTATTTCTCTTACTTTGTTCTGCTTGTTGACTGACTTCTAGATCTCCTGCTCCCATTAAGTCTTCACAATAGCCTATAACTCAAAGGAAAAAATTTTGCATCATATGAGATTAGACGAAAAGCATTTCCTTTCAATATTATCATGAGAAAATTTTCCGGCAAAAGATCTTTTTTTTCCCTCCCTCTTCTGGTGGGTCTTGAGTTTTCTCTCTATCGGGATTTTTGCAATTATCCCACAGTTATCAGCCGCCCCTCAAGGCCAAATCGAATTACTTCGAGCTTATCGCCAACCTTTAGCATGTCTTTCATATTGTTGGGATCTAATTAGAGGCTGTTCTTTCCTAAGTAACATTTCAAAACCATCCCCCTGAAAGCTTGAGTACCCGCTGCTGTGGCGTCTGTCTCTTCTCACCGGTTCTCCCACAGCAGCTCTGGCTGAACCGCGGCGAAGGCGCGCAGTGGCGGGGATGAAAGCGCAGCCCATGCGTGCGCGGGACCCAAATTGAAATCACAGAAGGCAGGATTCACACTGCTAATTGTTGCTTAGCAATAATGTGCAAAACATGCTAATGGAACAACGGCCCCGGGACCCAAGAAGGCTGCTTCCGCGCTGCAGTAAATCAGGGCATTAGAAAGCCCACAGAAGTGCCAAGCGAAGGGATTCCATCCCTCAGGAGCCCCCCCAAAAAAGCTCTGCCTCCCTACTTACTGCTCAGTTGAAAAGAAAGCCCCCTTTGCCCATTAGACAGTCCTGGTGCAGATGCTCGGAGGCTCTGATTATCCCAAAGCCATCCCTGGGGGGTTGGCTTGTGCCTCGGAGAAACAGTTGTGTTTTCGTCTTCTCCGTTAAAAATATTCTCAGTGCGGCTAGACGTGAAAATCCCAGTTCCCGCCTCGTTAAAGGAATGAGTGGGGATGGGCTCCTGCTGTCACAGCCCCCACACCATGTGGATTCTTTGGGTGCTGTTAATATTAATGCTTGTAACTTCAGTACTCGGGAACAAACAAGCTTGAGCATACCGGACTAAGCCGGAATGAACAAATCTAAGAAGAGCTTTTCCTGGCATTTAGTTAAGAGTTTGTCCTACCTCTGGTTTTGAGCGAGTTTCCAAAGTAACTTGGTCCAAGATGCCTGAGAAGGAATCTGGGCTTACCCCTGGTCTCCAGCTCCCCTGATTACATGGAAATGAGCAGACTGATGCACGGGAAGATATCTGGAGATTAAATAAATAGAATCTGGTTCCATAGTACGTCGGGGTTTGTTTTTTTTTTTTTTCTTTTATGGAAAATAGATTTTTTTTTCATGCAATATATTCTGATTATGGTTTCCTCTTTCTTACTCCCTCCCATTCCCCCCACACCTCCCCTCCCGTCTGGATCTAAGCCCTTTCTGTCTCCGATTAGAAAATAAACATGCATCTGAGGGATAATAATAAAATACAAAAGGATAAATTAAAACAAGCAAATCAGAATAGGACAAAACAAGCAAATAGAAAAAGAGACAAAGGAAAAACATGTAAAGAAGCACAGGTGCACAGGCACACATCCACACACACAAGAATACTAATAAAAACATAATGGGGCTGGGGATTTAGCTCAGTGGTAGAGCGCTTACCTAGGAAGTGCAAGGCCCTAGGTTCGATCCCCAGCTCAAAAAAAGAAAAAAAAAAAAAAAAAAAAAAAAGCTAGGGGCCATAAAATATACGTGAAGGACCTAGACTGGTTTTTTGTTTGTTTGTTTGTTTGTTTGTTTTTAACGCTCTGACTCAATGTTACAAGACAAAGGACCCCTAAAGATACCTTTGAGTTTGCTTTGTGTTGGCCATCCAGTGTTGGATGTGGAGCCTGCCCTTAAGAGTAGTTTGTTTCTCCAGTGAGACTTCCTTGAAAAAAGTTAATTCTCCACTTGCAAAGGAGTATCGGTCAGAGGTTGCTTCTGGACTAGGGAAGGGGACATGTGTCTGCTTTTCCTTTCAGCTCTAGGAGCCCATCTGGTGCAGACCCAGGAAGACCCTGTGCATGTTGCCTCAGTGTCTGTGAGCTTGTGTGTCTGCCATTGGTCCGGTGTTTAGAAGGCCGTACTTCCTTGGTGACCCCCATCTCCTCTGGTTCTTACACTCTTCCTTCTTCCTCCTTTGCAGTTTCCTGAGCTCTGAGGGGAGGGATCTGAGGAAGACATCTCTCCTCTAGAGCTGTGTTCCAAGGTCTCTCAGTCTCTCTGCATATTTCCCGGCTGTGGGTCTCTGTGTCTGTTCTTATCTGTCACAGGGGGACGCTTCTCTGATGATGACTGAGCAAGGCACTGGGCTATGAGTATCAGGGAAGGACAGGAGGAGTCATTTATCTCTATGTTCCTCTAGCAGAACCGTAGTATTTGGTTTCACCCTAGGTCCCTGGGTTATCTACTCTCAGGTTCTTGGTAAGTCAAATTGTGCCCTGTATAGGCTCCCTCTCAGGAAGTAGGCCTCAAAGCAAATCGAATATTGATAGGTCACCCCCTCAAGCTTTGAGTCACACTGTTGCACTAACATATCTGATATCTGGCAGCTAGGGCTTGCTAGAGCCTTGAGTTTGCTTTGTGTCCAAGGGTTTGCAGCTGAGTTGCTGTTTACCCTTCTCTTTTGGAAACAAGCAGAGAACTTTCCAGTATGGTAAACCATAAGTAGATATTTAAGGAAGACTCATACAATAAAAATAACAAGTACTCTCTGGCTCTCTGAGAAAGGAGGTGGGGGACGGGAGGGAAAGAAGGAGGGGGAGAGGAATAGAGAGAGATTCCTGTATGTGGATGATAAGAATATTGGCAAGGCAATCGAGCATTGCCCTCCATTAGCCTCTCTCCTAGGAACACTTTGCCAAGCCTACCTCCATAACCTTGTCTTTGGTCTGTGTTCTGGCCCAAACAAATGTCATACCAATGCACTTCTCACTTGTCAATAGCATATTGAAGATAATATACATGGGCCAATCAGGGACAGTCAAGTGACTTCATCAAACTGAAGGGTTTTCCCTGCCCTCAATGTTGCCATCAATATGTTATGTGTCTATAAGAAGCATGGCAGCTCCAACCCTTAGGGAACAACAAAAGGAGGGGACAGAAAAGAAGGCAAGAGACAAAGGATAAGAAGGATGGCTGGAAAGGCTGTCTTAAGGGCATGATAGAGTCATGACACTCATGAAGTCACGCAAGCTACAATTCCACAGAAGTATTCACACATGACTGGGGCCAGTGCTTAGAAGGGGAGGGCTCATGAGGCCCCGTTCAAAGGAGCTAATGACAGTTGAGGGCTTCTAGAGCAGAGGAAGTCATTGTTGTCAGTGATGGCCCCAGTGGTGAGTGACCCATGCTCCCGTGGACAGTGTCACATGTATGCCCATGTAAGTGGCTCTGTTTAAATCCATTGGGTCATAAATCAAAAATTTAAAAAGGCATAAAAGAGGGATGGAGACATGGTGAAAAGAAAAGGGGGCTAGTGGGATGGTGAGAAGGGGAAGAAGAAGAGGAGGGGGAGAAGGAGGAGGGGAAGGGGAAGGGGGAGAAGGAGGAAGGAGAAGGAGAAGAAGAAAGAGAAGGAGGAGGAGGAGGAGGAGGAGAAGAGAAGAAGAAGAGGAGAAGAAGAAGAAGAAGAAGAAGAAGAAGAAGAAGAAGAAGAAGAAGAAGAAGAAGAAGAAGAAGAAGAAGAAGAAGAAGAAGAAGAAGAAGAAGAAGAAGAAGAAGCAGAAACCCCACAGAATAATAAGGACAAGAAAGACTCCCTGATGCCCAGAGAAGACAACATCTTATCAAGAAGTGCAGTGGCTGTGGTGGCTAGGCTGAGCTGATTTCCATCAAGGAGCCAAAAATCCAAGGAAGAGGGCAAACATGAGCTGCTGAGGCCAACAATGTCTGTCTGTAGGACGATGCTGATCACTAAGGATGCAGGCCTGGACATCACCAAGGATGGGCCAGACCCAGTTGTAAGTTTAACCTTTTGTTTTAACCAATAATGTTTCCATAAGAACAAAGAATGGAAACATTGATATCAGGGTAGGGGGAATCTTTAGGAAGCCCCAGAGACCTGAGGTTCCCAGGAATCAGTGGGGGTAACTTTAGTGGGGGGGGAGACTCACAGAAGTGGGGATATGGAACCTGAAGAGGCCACTTCCTGCAGCCAGACAGGACCCCCCACCCCCAGTGAAGGGATAAGAACACCGACCCACCCACAAAACTTTCAACCCCAAATATGTCCTGTTTAAAAGAAATTCAGGGGGAAAGATACAGCAGAAAATGAAGGAATGGCCAACCAATAACTACCCCAATAACCAAACCCATCCTATGGGAAAGCAATCAATCCCTGACACTATTAATGATACTCTGTTATGCTTGCAGACAGGAGCCTAGCATAACTGTCCTCTGAGAGGCTCTGTCTAGCATCTGACTGAAACAGACACAGAGACCCACAGCCAAACATTGGACAGAAGTTGGAGACTCTTATGGAAGAATTAGGGAAAGGATTGAAGGCCCTGAAGAGGATGGGAAGCCCTCAGGAGGACCAACAGAGTCAACTAACCTGGACCTCTGGGAGTTCTCAGAGCCTGAGCCATCAACCAAAGAACACACGCAGGCTGGACCAAGGCCCCCAGCCCATAAGTAGCAAACATGCAGCTCGGTCTCTATGGGAGCCCCCAAACAACTGGATCAGGGGCTCTCCCTAAAGCTATAGCCTGCGGCTGTGGTATCCATTTCCCAACAAGGCTGCCGTGTCTGGCCTCAGTGGGAGAGAATGTGCCTACTCTGGCAGAGACCTAAAATGCCAGGGTAGGGGGAAACCTGGTGGTGGCACCCTCTCAGAGGAGAAAGGAAGGGGGTGGAGACAGTCTCTGATAGGGAGTTCCAGGAGGGGGGCAGCATTTGGGATATAAATAAATAAATACAAATTTAAAAATAAATTGATATTTTCTAGTCTGGGTTTTGTTGCTGTGAAAAACACTATGGCCAAAAAGAACCTGGGTGGGGAAAAGGCTTACTTCTGTTTACAGGTTACAGGTCTGTCTGTCAAGGCAGGAACCCAGATGTAGGAACTGAAGCAGAGACCACAGAGGAACATGCTTCCTCTGGCTTGTTCAGCTGACTTTCTTATGTAGCTCACACCCACTAGCCTAGAAATAGCATGTCCGCAGTGGGCTAGGTTGGGCCCCCTTACAAATAGCAATCAAGAAAAAGTCCCACAGACATGGCCACAAGCCAATTTGGTCTACGAAATTCCTTATTTGAGGACCTTCTTCCCAGGAGTGCCAAGTTGACCTCTGAAGCTAACTATGACAGATGTTGCGTCCAAAATAGAAACGGATTAAAAGCTCGATGCTATGCATCCAAAACTAAGTCATTTATTTTGCAAAACTACCTACCTAGTTTTCCCCCTCGGTAACGATCTGTTACTCCGTAGGTTTTGGTAAATAGAAAATCCCCGACGCTCTATTTCTTAATACTTCCACTGACATATAACATACACTATAACTTGAACATATTTTGATCATGTTGCTCAGTACTTTTTTTTTTATTCAGGTCACATATACCCATGAAATCACTACGTGATCAAAACAGTCTCAGAACTCCAGAACGTTCTCCCAGTCAGTACTGTCCCCCACACCACCACCTCTCTGCTATGTACGACAACACGTTATCTGTGACTATAGCTTAACCTTTACGGAAATGAGACCAAACAGTATTTCACTCCTAAAAGAATTTTATGCTAGGCATATGTGTCTGTGCTTGAATGTGTGTATGTGAACCACGTGTATGCAGGTACCTGTATATTCCAGAAGAGGTCATCAGATCTCCTGATATTAGAGCTGCCCCTATGGATGCTGGGAATGAAAACTAAAGCCTCTACAATAGGACAAGTGTTTCTGACTGCTGAGCCATCCCTCCAACCTCTCCTCAACTCTGTGACACCTGCAGTTTGAACAAACATGAGGAAGCCCACGTGAACACATGTGTCTTTTATGGACTGGAGGACTATTTCTGTTGGGCATGTGTGTGTATGTATATGGTTTCAGCAGATACTATCAGTTCTTCACATGGTTTTTACCAAACTATGTACCCACAAGAGATGCGTTCAATAAATACTTTGCCAACAACTGGAATGAATAGTCTTTTAATTGTAGCTATGTTGGTTTCTGAACCACCTGAACACATCTGAATTTGTGGTTTCCTCACTCTGTAGTTTCCTAACGGCCAGCGACATCAAGCCCTGTCGATAGGTCCATTGGCTTCCTGTAAAAACAAACAGTCTTTTAACAGACACACTCTGGGTGGGGCTGGGCACTCAGTTGACCAGGATAGACGTTGGATAACATTAAGGGCCTAAATAGACAAAAATTCTGGGGCTGTTGCTTCCATAGAAGAAAAGTCATTGAGGGCGAGCTCCCTGACCCTTGAACTATAAAAGCAAAGACAAGACCAAGAAGAACCGTGTGAGGGAATGAATACTGACTGTTGGGTCAGATGAACTCACCTCTTCCCACCCTGGCATGTGCTCCAGAGATTCAGTCAGGTAAAAGCAGAAGCCAAGAAGGAAGTAAGTCAGAAGGTGACGCTCTACATTGTGAGTGCCTCCTGTGCACTCAGCACACATTATTTTATTTAACTCTGTTCCACAGTCGTGAGGGAGCTACATTAGCAATCTATGGCTGCAGGATAGTATTTCCACAAACTCGGGGTTTAAGGCAATGCACACGGACTATCCTATAGCTAGAGTCTAGGAGAGACGTGGTTCCTCTGCTGGTCAATCAAGGTATGGGTGAGGACTTCATTTTGGAGTCTTTGCTTAGACAGCTCAGCTTCCAAGATCTCACAGCTGCTGGCCTAGCAGTGCTGAGTTCCGATTGGTCCTCAGTTGGCTGCTGGTCACTCTTATGGCTTTGCCGTATAGCCTTCTTCTCAACATGGCAGCTTGTATTTTCAAGCCAGCAAGGAAGATGGCTTTCTAGGAAACACAGATTCTACCCAAGGGCGTGGCATCACTCTGTATAGGAGATCCTGTGTGTTCTATAACATTTGAAGCACTCTGTCTGGGCACGGGACATGATCACTCTCAGAGGTAAGACTGGTATAGTAAAACATGGACACCAAGATCAGGTACCTACCTCACTGCTCTCTCTTCACCAGCAAAGGTGACTGTGAAAGGTTAGAACAAACGGCCAGACAGGTGTATCTAAATTCGAGGTTCGCCTTCTTAACCAGTGAGAACCAGCAAGAGGATCCAATAAACGTGGCACTGAGCTGGAATGGGCTGTCCTGGGGACGGGGACAGGGGGGCTCAGAATGAGTCAAAAGGGTGGGTATGTTGGGTTGGCAAGGAGACAGCTGACAGAGAATGTGCTTTGTATGTGGGTGAGTGAAGTCAGGAGAGGGTGGACAACAGAAAGCATCACCAGTCTGAGAAGTCAGATGGAGACGCGGCAATCCGACGCAGTATTCAGTAAGGAATCAGTATAGGCTGGCAAGCACATCCCTTAAAACGCTAAGATGAATTGTGCATCATGGTCTCATCCTAATCGATACATATTTGCAATTTCACAGAAAAATAAATCTTGATGGCGACTGAGGCAGATGCCATCTCTACTCGGCAACGCCTTCTAAAGTGTGGCTATAAATAATTTAAACAAACACTGCCTTACCCTGGGAATATTGCTCATGGAAGCCCTAAATGGAAGACTTTGCAATACAGAGAGTAAGGTTTTTTTTTCCCCAAGAGTCCTGCTACACCCTCTAAAACTGTAAAGTCTGTAACTTTCGTACCTCCTGACAGTGGTGAGCAGGGAGATAAGGTAGAGCGGCAATCAACGCTCTTCTGAGCACCAGATCGCACTGCCCTCCAACCCAAAGGGCAACCGACTAAACTCAGGCCCCGACCCACGCTGAAGGACTCATTGCGTAGAATGGCGATGGCTGCAGCGGGAGGTGGAGTTAGATTTGAGACAAGGAAGCTATTTAAAAGGGGCAACGGCACTCAGAGGTGCCAGGGTCTCCTAACATCGTAATACGCACCCCCGAGCCTTCCTCTACTTCCTTACAAAGCACCACAATCACCAAGTGGTTTGGTGTGGTGAAATGAGGTAACTGGCAGGTTCCAGAACAACCCAGAGTTCAGGTTTGGAGTCCGGCTGCCTCTGGTGGAATCCCCTTCTCCAGCTCCTGAAATGGGTGGCCACAAAATAACTACTCCGCTATCCCTCCTTCACATATCACATGAATAATAATAATAATAATAATAATAATAATAATAATAATAACAATGCATTAGGCGAAGCCATGTATAATCAGATCTGCAGAACAGTAGGATAAGAGGGTGCATGGAATGGGCTTCATGTGGGGGATGGACTAGACACACAATAAAACATTCATGACTTTATCATTAGCGCGTCATTAGTGCCGTGCTCCGCTAATAAAACATGATGAATTTTGTTGAATAAAATATCCATTAGAAAACACAATCATGAATCCTCTCCCATCTTGGTTTTTTTTTTTCCTCCAAGGATGCATGTACCTCCGGGGAACATGGCAGGGATTGAAGTGAATCCGATGCTGCTTCCTGGTGCATCCGCTCTGCAAGCTTTAGGAGGGGCAGGGAGAGGTCTGACACGGAAGAACCTCTGAAATATCTTTAAATTCGTAAGCACTGTTTTATGTGACTAGATATATATTTTCCAAATAACACTGGTTAAAACATCTACAAATCTCCACAACGATTAACCTAATGAACTAGATCGATCTGTCAGGTTGGCAATTGTCAGTAATCATCACACCCAGCATCAGAGAAGTTTTGAATTGTAATCTATAAGAGAGTAACCTTAAAGTCTCGTAGATGATGGCTAGTTCTAGCTACTAACCTGACTACATCGGAACCAACTAAAACTCGGGCAGCTGAGCTGTGATTATTTTTATTTTTATTTTTATTTTTATTTTTATTCTTTGGACTGGAAGACCCACTTTAAATCTGGGTCACACCTTCTGGCGGCAACCCACATGGAAGGACAGGGAATGAGGAAGCTTTGCCTTATACCTGCTTGCCTTCACTCTTGCTGGTAAGTTCATCCACCCTGTGGCTGAGGCGTTCATTCCTTCGCTAGTGTTAGAACCTGCTTCTTTGGGATTCCAATGTAGACAGGAAATCAGAGGCTCTTCAGAGATCCTTTGGAACTACTGAGACATCCAACCTCACGGACCGAACAAATCAGAATCATGGTCTTTCCCTCAGGTGACAGCCACTGACGAACTAGCCTGTAAGCCAATCTAACAAAGCCCTTTATATATATATGTATGTATGTATATATACATATATATATATATGTATGTATGTATGTATGTATGTATATGTATATGTATATATACACAAAAATCTACTTTTAAGGTCATATATATACATTTATATATTTATATGTATGTATGCATATGGGTATGTATATGTTTTTTAAGTTATGCTATACATTTTATATTAATGGTCTAGACAATTGCATTAAAAAGTAAATTATGTCTGAAATAAAAAGAAATACTTAAAGAAAGCACTATCGTATTATTTATATCTTTACATATTTCAATGTATTCAACTTTTAAATTATTTCCACCCCTATCTCGTGCTAGAAACACCAGGGAAACTTTCTATCGAGATAAAATTTCCACAGAACCATAAGCAATTTTTACACTATTTGCTGAAGGAATGCCATGGTAAGTAAATGTCCCCCTGAAATTTTAAGACAAAATCCAGTATTTCGAGGACTCCTTGTAAGGGATCTCAATCTTTTCGGGCATTAGAAAGATTTAGCTGCAATTTCTTTTTTAAATGACTATTGATTTTATTTTAATTTGTATAATAAAATGTCCCTCACAGTCCTGAGGCAATGTCTGTAGTCTCAGCATGGAAAATGCTTCTCCTAGCCACCTAAAGCATGTGACCAAATGTGACCAAAAAGTAAACTCCCTTCCCGTATCCGTGTGAATGTGTAACCCCTCACCCACAGGAGCCAAAACGTTCCTGTGTCCATGTGAATTTATAAGGCCTTGTCCATAGGAGACACAGGTCAAACCCCACAGTGGATGTCTAAAACCTAATAGTGCTTATGCTATGTATCCTGGTTTTCTTATATATTTATACCCATAAGGCTAACTAGTATAATAGGAATAAAAAGATATTAGCAACAGCAAATAAGAAAATAATTATAGCAGCATACTCTAATAAAGAAGTTTGTGTAAAGGTAATATTTTTCTCTCTCTGAAAGTATTTAATTTAACTTCTATCTTTTCTCTTGAGAGAATCACTTTATGACTCCCTTGGGTATATCTGAGCTGCCGCCATTGCCGTTTTTTTTTTTTTTTTTTTTTTTGGTTCTTTTTTCGAGCTGGGGACCAACCAGGGCCTTGCGCTTCCTAGGTAAGCGCTCTACCACTGAGCTAAACCCCAGCCCCGCCATTGCCCTCTTTTGTAGATGACACCAGATGCCTACTGAACACGGAACCGCTGGACGTGCTTAGCACCGGCGAGACTTGCACCCTAGGAAAGACAGAAAGGGGCGGGCCTACAACCTGCCATTCCACTTTGAAGACTGTGCAGTTTAAACTCTATTCATTTCTTATTCCTAGGATTCTCCATTCATGTGCGCATCAATCTGTATGAACAGGTTTCCTTCTGAATACGTTTGGGTCTGTAATACACCTGTATATCCCACAAGTCATTCGCGTGAGTGATTTCTGGAAGGTTTAGCTTTCGTAAATTGCCCTTCCCCTCACCCAAAGCAAACAGCTTCAGACTCTTTTTCTCTCGAACGCTCTCCTTAGAAACAAGAAAAAAGGTTTTCAGCAGCTGTCGGGATGCAGGCCTCAGGAGGGTCCCATACTTGTAGCAAGAGGGTCCTATCCATCTAGCAAAGTAAAGCCAAGTTATCTTGGCGTGATCAGGGCCGGGGACATCGCAGATAACAAAGACCCCTGTGGGGGGATTACTCGATAATATAAGAATCAGATTGTGATATGATTAAAAGATTTTTTTGAATGTGTATTCGCATTTGTCTAAAGTTTTCTAATACTGTCCTCAGCTGACTTCATTTGGTTCTTGAATATGAACAACAGAAATCAGCCCAACGGTTGGATGAGAGACCACAGCAAGAAAGGAGGTCAGAAATGCTTCCAGACTCGTGGGGAAATCCTAACGGGAAGGGATCGGTAGGCTACACCATGGAAGGGAGATGGAAGGAACAGAGGGGGCAGCAATGACTACTAACTCATTACAACTCATTACTCTATTCCCACCTCTGTGCCTTGCCCAAGGCAATCAGAGAACAGAGTCCCTGTCTGTCTGTCCCAGATGAGTTCACTCGCTGACAGAAGGCTAACCCTGACAAGGTAAAACCTTTTGCCTACTTTTTCACAGACAGGAGGCAGGGATTTGACTCTCAGTATCTAGTGCTAACGTCTACAGTGCTTTCACGATGCCTCACGGAAACCTACCCCGGTCTCCCCATGGAGAAACATGCAAACACATTATCAGTCTCGGGGCTCTGCTTATCCCAGCTGGCTTCTGACCCAGGACACCTCCAGGCTTTACAGAAACTACCTTTCTCAATGTTTTCATCACTGAATTAGCGTTAGCAGAGAAACGGAACCGAAAGAACACATACAGGCAGATCCAGATCAAGAGGGATTTCTTTTTCATCTTTAATCATTTTTTTACAGACCAGTCATTATCCCCTCCTGTTTGGCCCCTACCCTCAGACAGCTCCTCGTTCTCTTCCTCCTCCCACACACACCCCACCCCTGTCTCCAGGAGGTTGTCTCTACTCTCTGGGGCCTCAAGTCTCTCAAGGGTTAGGTGTGTCTTCTCTCACTGAGACCAGACCAGGTAGCCCTCTGCTGTATATGTGTCAGGGGCCTCCAACCAGCTAGTGTATGCTGCCTGGTTGGAGATCTCAGGGGGCAGAGGAGGGGGTGCAGGTTAGCTGAGACTGCTGGTCTTCCTATGAGGTGACCCTCTTCAACTTCTTCCAGCCCTTCTCTAATTCAAGCACAGGGGTCCCCAACTTCAGTCCACTGGTTGGGTGTAAGTATCTGCGTCTGTCTCAGCAGCTTGTTGGGCCTATTGGAGGGCAGCCATGTTAGGCTCCTGTCTGTAAGTACACCACAGTATCAGTAATAGTGTCAGGCCTCGGAGCCTCCCCTTCAGATGGGTCCCAATTTGGGCCGGTTACTGGACCTCCTTTCAAGAGGGATTTCTTTTACAAATTGACTCGCGAGATTTTTGAGACTAGAAATCTCATTACATGCCATCGACAAGCAGAAGAACCCGGAACCAGTTGTAGTTCGACATGAGCACAAAGACTTCAGAACAAAGAGAGCCTAGCCTGCACTCCCAGGCAAGTCCAAAGACCCAAGAATGGAGCATGGCTGTGGTCTGGAACTCAAAGGCCCCAGAACCAGGAGCTCCGGTGTTCCTGGGCAGGAGAAGATTTGTATCACAGCTCAAGAACATGAAACAAGTTTTCTTTGCTCTGCTTCGTTGTTCTGGGGAGCCCTAGACAGACAGATGATGCCCACACATGGTGCAGAGAGCAACCCTCGCTACCCAATCTACCAATTAGGATGTTAATCTCTTCTGAAAACACCCTCAGAGATGCTTCCAGTCTGAGGGTTTTGCCAGCTATCTGGGCATCCTTTTTCCCAGGAAAGTTGACAATAAAATTAATCATCACAGCCACTGATAATTATTTATAAATTACAGTCCAAAATAGCCTGACACCCACTGGCCAAATGTAAGAAGATAATTATGGTATCAAAGAGAGTAATGACCACGGCAGAGAATGGTTTGACAGTTCCCCATTTAAAATGAACACAGAATCATCACGTGATCCAGTCACTCCCCTAGTGATGGACGGAAAAGTGCGGAAGCAGGGAACCCAACAGACACATGAATGCCTATGTACATAGCAGCATTTTATCCAATGGACAAAAGGCAGAAGTAACTCGCATGTCACTCAACCGATAAAATATGGTTTATAAATATGACAGAAAAATAGTCCGAAGCATGCCAGTTGTCAGGGCGCTCAGTAGGAGTAATGAGTAAGAAAAGGCTTCATTAAAAAGTCCTGATCGTTCCACTGAAGGTGGGCAAGCCGGAGCTCAGGAGAGTCAGTCACAGCCCAAGATCAAAGGTCTGAGAAACCGAATGTGGATAGTATGAGATTTCAGCCCAACCCCAAGAGAGCCAAAAGCTATTAGAAGTCTGTACTTCTGAGTTTCGAAGCAGGAGATCAACCTGCTAACACTCACAGCTAACCTATGCTAATAGTCAGGCAGCCATTGTGGCCTTATGAGAGATAGTTACTGGGAATAGACAAAGACATTTGAGCTGGGTGCTGCACAGATTAAGGAGGCTTAGCTCACTAGAGGGTTTCCAGGAACCCACTCAATCATTCAGGCCCCTGGAGGACTGTTTTTTCTTCACTGAAGGGGAAAATAGTTGAATCACAAAAATACTGAACAGCCTTTTTTTTTTTTTAGGGCCAGAGTACTTAAATTCAGCTTTCTTTCGTTCCTGAGATAGGCTTTCTCTATGTAGCCTTGGCTGTCCTGGAACTCACACTGTACACCAAGCCTGTGTGGAACTCACAGAGATCCACTTACCTCTGCCTCTCAAGTGCTGGGATTAAAGGTGTGTGCCACCACCACCCAGCTAGTCCAACTTATTAAAATACCCAGAGCTGTGATTTTAGGGATATGATCTACTTCATTAGAGATGCTGAGAAATTCAAATCAGAGGATGTGTGCCAAGGAAATTCAGGAGAAGTGGGTAGCTTTGAGACTGACAGAGTCCTCCTCACCTCAGGTGGACTTTAAACCAGGTCTTGGGATGCTAAGTGCTCCCAGCCGTACAAAACATCCTCGGGGTTCTTGCATCATGAATTTGGAGGGCAGAATTCTTCCTGAGTGACAATGTGTTTAGAAAAGAGTTTATTATTCACTCGTAGGTAGGAGCTTAAGAGGAAGAATGCAAAGTTCCCGTGTGGCAGGACCGGTCCCAGGACAGGGGATATCATCGGCACACTGGTAGCATAGAAGTTTCTGAGAGGACTAAAACCAGTATGCAGCATATGGAAGGGAGGACAGAGCGGTCAGTCCATTTGGCCCAACCACAAGGTATCAGGTTCCTCCTCTCAGTTTTGGTCAGGGTCTTGATTCAAGCAGGGATGGTCATTTAGCAGAAGAAAGATAACAGGACAGCATATTTCCCTACTTTACCCCTGGTATCTACCCAGTGCAAAACTAAAATCTAAAATGGCCTGAACATTTCTGACATGTTCCTGGACTTGGATAAGGACAGATCTGTTGTCAGGATTGGAATCATTGTATGGGCTTTTATCCCAGGAAAAAGTTTACATTCAGGGTCCCCTACCCTAAAACCGCCTAGCAAGTATCTATCTCTTGTTCTCATCAAAATGATCTGCAGGAAACCCACCCCCCCATGTTTGAAGTCTATTTCCCGGACTCAATCTTCCCGCACCACAGTTCAGTGACTGCCTCTTTCTGCAGATTTCAGTCTCACATAGCGACCCCCAGATCAGTCTTACTTGTCATTGCTTACCTCCTTACTCAATATGTGTTTTAAAAAAAATAAAATATGGACCAGATAAGGTACATTCTGGGGAAAACATTTGAAAAGCATATTTAATAAAGCGCTAAAACACAAGGTATGAAAACAACTCCTAAAACAGCAGCAAGAGAATCTAATAAAAATGTGAGCGATATATTAGAAAGGCTCTCCAATGTAGAAGATGCACGGATGATTGGTTAAGTAGACAAAAGCATGTACTTCTTAGTAATCACCAAAAATGGCGATTGTAATTATAACAAAGTCCTCTGCAAAATTACACACAGTGTGGAAACAATAGAGACTGACAAGTCAGTAAGGATGGGGGTCAGACATGCCCTGTATACCAGCAGCAATTCTACACCTTGTTCTCAGCCAAGAGGACCAAAGCGTGTGCCTAGAGAAAGCCTGTGACTAGGCTATCCACTTTTACTTACCCTAGGCTAAAACTGGAGATGTCCTGAACTTCAGAAGAAAACTGGCAGACGAATTGTGCGTCATCCCCTCATAAAGGAATAGCACTCGGCAATAAACGAAAATCAGCTCTTGAGAAAAGCAAGAAGGATGACTCTCAAAACAGTCTTCTGGCCAGAAAGATAACAGTGCACCCCATTCCAAAGAAGCAAATCCTGGCACCAGAACATGAAGGGTTGCCAGGGCAAAGGCACCAGGGGACCATCTGGGCGCTAATAATGTTCTATGCAAACAGGTACGCCATTATACATCAACTTGACTGTAAATATATATCTAGAGTGTGTGTTTCTTTGCATAAAACTATTAAATCAAGGGGGGGAGTAGCTGTAAGCAAACACTTCACGCTGCTTAGGGACAACTACGCGGATTGACGCTTGCGGTTCCCTTACGTTTTACTTCATTTGTGACTGAATCTTCACGTCGTTGGCCCAGGCTAACCCTTATATTCAGGGTCCTCCTGCCTCAACTTCCCAAGGGTTGTGATCACAAATGTGTGTCACCAGGCCCAGCAGGGATGTGCTATGGAATGTGTCAAATATTTAAATGCATTTAAGGATGGAGATAAACCACTTGTTCGCACCAAGTAGACTAAAATTTGAACGTTAGGAATCTAAGCGGGAGAGGGAGAAGGAGCCCTTCTGTAAGATCAGTTACGTTTATAGTAGAATGTGGAAAATACGAAATGACGGATAACTGACTGACAAGACAGGGAAGCTCAGTAGTTATAAAGGGGGACATGTTCTGATAAATGCTGAGGTCACTACGCAAAGGTCAATAGTTTTTTTTAAAGTCACAAACACGCAAAGGGCCTTTTCAATTCCCGAAAGGGAGCTTCAGGGGGCCAAGCAAAGGAGGCACCTGCCTCTCTCTGCATGAACACTGTCTTCCTCCAAAGGTATAATGAAAACAGTTTACGTCAGTGACAGGGACATGAAAATGTAATTGAAAACTACTAGGAGCGCAACGGTGTAATCCCACAGGAGGGCGGTGGGCGGGTTCCTCTCCCTACCACAAAACTGTGTGATGGAGAATCCAGTGAGCCGAAAATGGACACAGAGCCTGCTGTGACATCGCCAGCTGGCATTGCTCATTTGTTTCTCATTGTGACTCTGAGACCCTTTCCATACTTTTTCTAACCTGGTCTACCCTACCTACTGCCTACATCAGAATTCTCCAACATTTAGTTCCTGGCTCCCTGTAACCATTACTGAGAAACCCTGTGGGCAATTCAGGTTCGTAGCGTCAACCCATAACAGCAGCTGAATCAACACCCGAGAAAGGCCGGAGAGTGAGCGTTGTAAGGATTCGGGGTGTGGGAAGGGTGTCAGTACCAGGACTGGGACAGTGACTATAGCCCCGTTCTTTTTTAATTTTTTTCCCATGTGATTGAACTGGAGTTGAGAATTGAACCCCAGCACTTACGTAAGCCAGGCACGATGGCACAAGCTTGTTGTCCCAACACTTGGCAAGTGACAGACAGTGGAAGGAACAGGAGTCCAAAGTCACCCCCACATGCAAGGGGGCCACATGCCACCTCTTGCTAACTCCAGAGCCCCCTCCCCTTCCCTGACTCACGCAGCAGCTCCCGGAGAGTGGTCCACTCCAGCTCAGAAGGGTGAGCACATTTTCCAGCTCATTTGCAAAGGGAAGCCAGTTGTTTCGTCGATGGGGCAGGGGGCTGCTGGCAATGTAGCTTCTCAAGCTCTCAGCCGGGGTTGGTGTAATGGGATGTGCAGAGCAAGACAAAGGCAGAGATCCCCTAGGAGGCAGGGACTCTGACTCTGTCCAGTGCTGTGTTCCTTCTGTGACGTGTGCTTTCGCTCACTTGCAGGACAGAGCTTCCTCGTGGGTACTCCAAAGTTTTCAGGAGCACACACATGCTCTAACACATATGTAATCTTTGATATATACATATACATGTATATATATATGTACATATGACTAACATGTATATAGTCCATAAAAATGAACTAAAGTATTAGCCAAAAGACACTCACACTGAAAAAAAGGAAAGATTAGAGCGGAGGATCCCTGCCTTCAGCAGCTCTCTGCTCCCAGGCCCCCTGGAGGGGAGTTCTCGCCGCCTGGTCGGGCGGGCACTCCTGAGGCAGCAGAGCGGAGGAGACCACCAACGCTGCCCACCCCTGCCCACATCCCTGGCCCAGGAGGAAACTGTCTCGGCCTCTGGGCACCCGTGAGGAGGGCCCAGGAGCAGCAGGTCCACTGCGCCTGAGACACCGCACCTGAAGGACCGACCCGGATAAACAGTTCTCTGCACCCAAATCCTGTGGGAGGGAGAGCTAAACCTTCAGAGAGGCGGACACGCCTGGGAAACCAGAAGAGACTGCACGCTGCACACAGTACTGATCCCAGAGGAAAACAACAAAAGCTATCTGGAACCCTGGTGCACGGAACCTCCCAGAAAGGGCGGCACAGATCTTCCTGGTTGCTGAGGCCGCTGAGAGCTCATAGGCAACACCCCTCGAGCAAACTTGAGCCTTGGGACCACAGGGAAGACCAACTTTTCTGCTACAAACGACTTGCCTGGTGAACTCAAGACACAGGCTCACAGGAACAGCTGAAGACCTGTAGAGGGACAAAACTACACACACAAAAGCAGAACACTCTGTCCCCATAACTGGCTGAAAGAAAACAGTAAACAGGTCTACAGCACTCCTGACACACAGGCTTATAGGACAGTCTAGCCACTGTCAGAAATAGCAGAACAAAGTAACACTAGAGATAATCTGATGGCAAGAGGCAAGCGCAGGAACCCAAGCAACAGAAACCAAGACTACATGGCATCATCGGAGCCCAATTCTCCCACCAAAGCAAACACAGAATATCCAAACACACCAGAAAAGCAAGATCTAGTTTCAAAATCATATTTGATCATGATGTTGGAGGACTTCAAGAAAGACATGAAGAACTCCCTTAGAGGAAAGATTATCACCTGGAAGGCATTTATGGCCAGACCATGTAGATACCAATGCCTTAGCTCTATAACTCGAGGTCAGCGAACCTTCCTTTATCCTCTGTCACCTAATCCACAAGTCCGGTTCTCAACGCCTCTGGGGGAACAGTCTCTGCCGGGCACCTGGAGCCACTGTCTGTCAACCAAACTGTGTTCCCACTCTGTGACCCAAAGACCCCGTGTTCCTCCAGCTGTAGGGAACTGTGGGTGAGATTCCACTCTGGTTCATGGAAATGCTATTCATCAATTCAATCACTGGCGAACATTCTAGCCTAGAAAAAGAGGTATTTTCATTTCCTTCACACATCTCTCAGCTTTATTTGGCCACTGATGCAGTTTTTGCACATAGCACGCAGCAAAGACGACCAAAGCAGACTCTAGGTGCTGTCACCACCGACAGATATTTTTCCCTTACACACGCCATCCTGGTTTCCCAAGACAAGCCCCACAGTCCACCTGTGACTGTCCAAAGTCCCAAGTGAGAGGGTAATTCCATAACCCTGACCTGCAGTCTCCAAACCCAATTGGTGTAAAATGAGATCAGGGGCCCATTGTTCAAATGCTACCAAAACTTTCAAGACAGCAGCAAGGTTGCATGGGAGCCCCAGGCCGCATACCAATAGGACCAGCCAGCCCAGACTCAACCTGGAAGTCACCCACTGAGGAAAAGTGTACTAATGGAGGAAAGGCCTTTGTGGTAGTGGAGGCAGGGCTGTCCTAGGCAGAAAGAAAGAAAAGAGAGAGAGAGAGAGAGAGAGAGAGAGAGAGAGAGAGAGAGAGAAAGGGAAGAAGGAAGGAAGGAAGGAAGGAAGGAAGGAAGGAAGGAAGGAAGAAAAAGAAAAAGAAAGAAAGAAAGAAAGAAAGAAAGAAAGAAAGAAAGAAAGAAAGAAAGAAAAAAGAAAGAAAGACAAAAACAAAGAGGGGGGGATCATGGAACTCAGGAAGCTCTGGTCCAATAGGCACATGGCCTGCTGAGAAAGTATCTGAGGATACATAAATACCCTGAATGTGGGAGTGAAGGTAGGCTAACACAAAGGGTAATGGGATGGGAAACTGAAGAAACTAAACCATAATTGTTACCATAATGGTGACACTGTAGTTCATTTCTGCAATCAGTTTTATACTGGTTCTTATAAAAGCTTAATCCTAAGCCATCTGAGAGCTTTTAGCTTAAAGCCAATAGGATTCTGGTCATTCACGGACAATCGTCTCAATGTAACGGCCTTAATATTCCTCCGAAGTCATTCTATTTAATACAGGAGCGAGCACTTTATGGGTAACCATACAGACCTACACAATAAAAATGATAACATGTGTATGAGCATATACAGTGTGTGTGTGTGTGTGTGTGTGTGTGTGTGAACAGAGCTGTTCACACCTTGTAAAACCAATTTCTGTGAGAGTTTAGTTTCTCTACAGAAGAGAAAAAAAAAAAACCTCTTTGAGAACAAAAGACAGATTTCAAGGTTGGGACAACGAAAATAATTAGCTAAGCCTGAAATACCTTGTCTCAGAATGCAGGAAAGTGGGAGAAAATAAAGAAAAGAAACAGAGGGGAGGGGAAGGGAAAGGAAGGGAAGGGAAAGATGGGATATACCAAAAAGATGTGAGTTGTTTCCACTGATCAAATGCAAGACAAGCTACACATTAATACTTTAACAAGTGTTGCTAATCAACTGTGAATTAAGGAGACAAGGGGAGCACTGCCATGATGACTCACAACAGGGTGAGCGTTAGACAATCATCAGTGACAAGATTGGTGTGTAACGGCTCCATGAGGGATGTATTAGTTACTTCTCTGTGTCTCTGGCAGGACCCCACGACCAAAACCAACTTATGTAAGAAGTTCATTCGGCGTATTGAGTCCTTAACCGCAGGGAAGCCTGGCAGCAGCCAATCAGATCAGAAATCACATCTTCAACAGCAGACATAGACAAAGCAAGCTGGAAATGAGGAGAGGTTATACACTCTTAAAGCCGGTCCCAGTGATATATTTCCTCCTGCAAGACACCACCTCCCCGACATTATATAACGTACCCAAACAGTGTCACTGTCTCAATTAGGGTTTCATTGCTGTGAAGAGACCCCATGACCAAGGCAACTCTATTATAAAGGACAGCATTTAATTGGGGCTAGCTTATAGTTTCAGAGACTTAGTTCATTATAGTCATGGGAGGAAGCATGGCAGCATGCAGGCAGACATGGTGCTGGAGGAGCTGAGAATTCTATATCCCGATCCGAAGGTAGCCAAAAGGAGACTGGCTTCTGCAGGCAGCTAGGAGGAGGCTCTCTTCTGCCCTGGGTGGAGCTTAAGCATAGGATCTCAAACCCCACCCCCATAGTGACTCACTTCCTCTAACAAGGCCACACCTACTCCAAGGCCACACCTCCTAATAGTCCGGCTTCCCATTGGCCAAGCATATTCAAACCACCACCACAGCCACCAAGTGGGGACCAAGTTTTCAATTAAACGAATATTTCTCATTCAAACCCCCAAATGGAGTGAAACTGTGTGTGAGATCTTGAAGTATTTCATCATGAATTACTTCACAATTATAAAGGAAAATAGCTCTCAGTGGAAAACCTCGGGGTACCATCTTAACTAATCGATAAAAGTAGCGTCATCGGTATTTGAAGAGCTCAGCCTTGTACGCAACCCAATAGAACACCAAAGATACAATATTTCTCCTGTGGCTGCTTGCTAGAAGTGTACTGGCTAGTTACGTGTGTCAATTTGACACAAGCTAGAGTCATCAGAGAGGAAAGAGCTCCCTTGAGGAAATGCGTCCATGAGACCCAGCTGTAAGACATATTCTCAATTAGTGATCCATTAGGGAGGGAGAGCCCATACCATATGTGGTTGGTGCCATCCTGGGCTGGTGGTCCTGAGTTCTATTAAGAAAGCAGGCTGAGCAAGGCCCTGGGTTCGGTCCCCAGCTCCGAAAAAAAGAACCAAAAAAAAAAAAAAAAAAAAAGAAAGCAGGCTGAGCAAGCCAGCAAGCAGCATTCCTCCATGGTCTCTGCATCAGCCCCTCCCTCCAGGTTCCTGCCCTATGTGAGTTCCAGTCCTGACTTCCTTTGGTGATGAACAGCAATGTGGAAGTGTAAGCTGAATAAGCCCCTTCTTCCCAACTTGCTTTTCGGTCATGGTGTTTCATCACAGCAACAGAAACCCTAACTAAGATATCAGATCTAATTATAAGAAGAAAAAAAAAAAGAGACAAACCAAGAGATAATTTACGAAGTAAAGCCAGGGAAAAGAAACTATCCCGTAATAGATCCTCATGACAAAAGCAGTAGACAGCATGGACTGTGTCTTAGTCAGGGTTTCTATTGCTGTGATGAAACACCATGACCAAGAAGCAAGTTGGGGAGGAGAGGGTTTATTCAGCTCACACTTCCACATGGCTGTTCATCTCCAAAGGAAGTCAGGACAGGAACTCAAGCAGGGCAGGAACCTGGAGGCAGGAGCTGATGCAGAGGCCATGGAGGGGGGCTGCTTACTGGCTTGCTCCCCATGATTTATACAACTGCTTTCTTATAGAACCTGCAACCACCAGCCCAGGGGTAGCGTCACCCACAGTAGGCTGAGTCCTCACCCATTGATCACCAACTGAGAAAATGTTCTGCAGGATTATCTACAGCCTGATCTTAGGAGGTGTTTTCTCAGTCAAGGTTCCCTCCTCCCAGATAACTCTAGCTTGGGTCAAGTTCATGTAAAACTACCCAGCACAACTGGCTTTGGAGAAAGCAAAGTCTGGCTGAGTATGGGCTGTGGGTCAGCTCGCGCTGCATCCGTGTTGAGGTTTTGGCTTTGGTCCTTGCATTTATGATTTATGGTACGCAGGTGCTTTCCTCGTTCAGAGGAACAGTACAAGGAACCTGGCGTCCTCTAAGTGCCCTGAAAGGATTCAGGAAGAAAGGCAGGTCCTCGGGCTCACATCTGTAGGTTCACACAGGACAAAGGATAAAGCTGGTGTCAGAACACATATGTACTCAGAGTTGCTGAGTCCGGATAAAAGGCTATGGGAATGATTAGATTATTCCGGAAATTTTTCTATTCGTTTTAATTATGCCAAATTTAGAGAATCGTTAAAGGAGTATTTAAGGTCGTATCAGGGCCTTAAATTCTGGGTTATCTCATGCAGATCATGCAGATCATGAGACTTGATGAAGTCGCAGCCTGCATGTAAAGCCTCCCGTGGTTACTAACTACACACAGTTAACAAATCACTTCCACCCTGTGACATCCCATCCCTGAAGTCGAAATGAGGTATAATCTTGTAGAGCCGTGTGAGGAATAAAAATGAATGTACACACAAAACCCACACGTTAGAGCTGTCAAGATGGTTCGGTGGGAAAAGGCGCTCACCTCCAAGCCTGATGACCTGATCCTCTAGGACCCATGTGGTGAGCAGGGCCCATGCGATCCCCTTCACCCTCACGTGCAACACCATGGCACATGACCATATATAATAAATAAGCTAGCGTCATAATTTTTGAAAATCATAGGTGGCGTCTTAGTTAGAGTTTGGTGGATTAGAGTTTTATTGCTGTGAAGAGACACCGTGACCAAGACAACTCTTATAAAGGGAAACATTTAAAAGGGGCTGGCTTACAGTTTCAGGGGTTCAGTCCATTATCATGGCGGGAAGCATGGCAGTGTCCAGGCAGACTTGGCGCTGGAAGAGACAAGAGTTCTACATCTTGATCTGAAGGTAGTCAGGAGACTTGTCTTCAGCCCTGGGTGAAGTCTGAGCATAAGAGGCCTCGAAGCCCACCTCCACAGTGACACACTTCCTCCACCAAGGCCACACCTCCTAATAGTGCCACCACCCCCTTTGGCCAAGCATTCAAACGCATGGATCTATGGGGACCAAATCTATTCAGATCACCACAGCAGGGTACTTGATAAGTCACCAGATTTTGTTTGCAAAACTTCTACAGGTTCTCCCAATAGCTCTTCAGACGCTGAGGAGAGCATCACTGTCCAATTTCTCATTTTAGCAGAGTCACACAGCTCTGTGCCTCACAGGGTCTGTAGATGAAGCACCCTGGAGTTGACCCCAGCATGATCTAAATTCCTATGACAGCTTACCTCACACCGTGCCAGTGCCTCGGGGAACAAGTAGCAGCGTGGCCCGTGTCCCTGCAGCTCACAGCTAAAGGACATCCATGAATCTTAGCCCGGATGTTGAGCGCTTCATTCGCACTTTCTTAATAAATGATAGAATAACTCCAAATGACATTTTCATTATTACTTCAAGCCGTAATGCCAAAGGACCGGCGGTGACATGTCACTTGCATGCAGCTATAGTTAGTCTCTGTCCATCTATCTTCTACGACTGGCACCGACGTGCTACCAGCCCTGGCATTATTAAGACATACCAGCGACAGGCCTGGAAATCTCTGTTATCAAGTTCGTCGTGCTTTGCTAAGGCAAATTACCAAGGCTAAAGTTTGGGCCTTCAAAGAAGCCATCAGTCAAGGGTTACAGGTGAGATTCAACGCGTGTGCTTGGTCAGAGTATTAACACTGTCGCTCCTCAGCTGAGAGGACGCAGGCACAGGATTCCAAGCTCCCTGAGTACCTCATGCTCATGCTTCCTGAGACCCAGTGCTGACAACCATTAGTCAGCTCATGAAAATAGCTAATTGCTGTCTTCGTGGCTGAAGGAAAGAAAAAAAAAAATAAAATAAAACTGAACCTAAGGAAAGTAAGTCAAAGTCTGTGAAGAGAGAGAACACGTTAGCTGCAAAAGGTGACCAGCCACATGAAGGAGTGTTTTAAAATATATCTTAACAGCACACGACCTGTTCATTCAGAAGCTAAGTAAATATTAGGGAGCAGGGAAAGGGCAATTTTCTTTAAAGTTGTCACCACTTCCAACCATACACATACACACACACACACACACACACACACACACACACACACACACACACACACAAAACTTCTTTTCCCAGCATCCATAGCTGACCGTAATTCCAAACTCAGGGCTCAGGGGATCAGATTTCCTCTTCTGTCCTCGGCTAGCACTGCAGGACATGGTGCACACACACACAGGTAAGAAGACATTTACACACAGAAAATAAAAATAATTAAATCTAAGGGTTTCTTTATGAGAAATTTCTAATTCCGGTGTTCTTCTTCTTTGCCATTTTTAACTAAACTTCAGCCATGACACACAGCACGGATTAACTTTGGCACCAACTTTGAACTCGTGTCTCTCTAAGAAGCTACACGTTACTGCACTGTGAGATCCTGCTTGTTCTCATCAAATCTGCTCAGTCCATTCTTCTTCAGACCAGATACACAAACCCAGCAGAGGTCAATCAAAAGGGGAAGAAAAAGAGAGACCTAGCCTGCTCAGTTTCACCTGTGATGAAGTGATAGCTCACATTCACATACACATACATGTGTATGTATGCACATGTGCAGACACCCACACACAAAAACATGCATGTACACATATGAACAGGCACTCATACACATGCATTATACACATGTGCAAGTACACCCTCACACAGATACATGTATATACACACCTGTGCAGGTACTCACACAGAGATACATGCATGTACTTGTATGCATGTACATAACTGTGCAGGCACTCACACACACAGACACACATGTATGTACACACATGCATGTACACACCTGTGCAGGCACTCACACATACAGACACATGATTGTACACACATATGCAGACACTCATACAAACAAACACATGCACATACACACATGTGCAGGCACACATACAGATACATGCATGTACCCACATGTGCAGACACACACACAGGCAGACATATGCATGTTCACACATGTGCAGGTACTCACACACAAAAATTCACACACACATGTGCAGCCATACATGCACAGACACATGCACAAATGTGCAAGCACACACCCACACACAGATACATGCATGTACACATATGTACAGGCACACATACAGACACATGCATGTTCATACCTGTGCAGGCACTCACACAGAGACACATGCATGTACATACATGCATGTACATACCTGTGTAGGCACTCACACACACAGAGACACATGTATGTACACACATGCATGTACACACCTGTGCAGGCACTCACACACACAGACACATATATGTACACACATGCATGTACACACATATACAGGCACACACAGACACATGCATGTACACACATGTGCAGGTACTCACACACACACATGCACACACATGTGCAGCCATACATGCACAGACACATGCACAAATGTGCAAACATACACCCACACACAGACACATGCATGTACACACATGTGCAGGTACTCACACATATAGACACATAGATATACACACATGTACAGGCACACCCACAGACACATACATGTATACACCTGTGCAGGCAAACATACACACAGACACATGCATGTACCCACATGACATGTGCAAGAATACACTTACATACACAAACACACATACATGTGAAGGCACACATACCCATATACAGATACATGCATGTACACACATGTTCAGTCATACACACATGCATGTACACATGTGCAGGCACACACAGAGACACATGCATGTACACACATGTGCAGACACTCACATACAAAAACACATGCACATACACATATGTGCATGCACACACACACACACACACACACACACACCTTTGTTTGGGAAGCACTTGGAAAGTCACTAGTGTCCTTGGAGGAGAGCCCAGTCCCTGACCTCCATTTTGCTTCTGACTCCATCTTGTTTCTCATCCTTCCTTCTGAGTTCGCCTGAATCTTCCCCCCTTATTGTTTTCTTCAGTTCCAGAAACAACAGGCCTGATTGATGGATACCTTATGAAAACAGACCACAACAGCAGATCTTGTACTAACAAGCCCTACGTGGAGATCCTGAGATCCTGGCCCCACATCATGATCAACCTGGCCCTGTCCCATGCCAGACAGCAAGCTGCTGCCATGACAACTCCATCCTGGCCTTTGTTTCTCTTTCCTGTGTGACTCCAAACTGCTAGAAGTATGTCAAGGACAGATCAGGCCATTAGCCTTTGTTCTGCTGTGTGCTCACCCAGGAGCAAAACTCCTTTTCTGACTCTCCCCACGGTCCAAGCTGTGATGGGATTTGTAGTCCACCTGGACTCAAAGGCAATGTGATTTGAACAATAAGAGTTAACTGTTCAACTTTATAATAAGGTGTTTATTTTCCACAACATACTGGCGATTTACGTACTATCATCTTTCCATGCCACATCTGAGGAAAATGACGCTCAGGTAGAACGTGAAGTCCTTCACCCAATGGCAGACAATTGGGAGGTAATGGAGCCGGCCTCTGGCTGGATTTCCTTAACCACAATGCCTAGGCTCTTAACTGAAGGCAAGGTGCAGGGTCCTTATCGATCGTTCACACTGGGAGAAGAAATACAGCTCCACGGAGGCTAATGAAGGAACATTTAGAAGGATGCTGGCAGTCCAGGGTTCCCATAGCACTTGGAAAGCCCAGAGCACTACATGTGCCTTTCGTAAGTGGGAATTCCGAGGGTTCGTCGAGGGTCCATCAAATCCATGCATCCAATTAAACATGCACTCAGAAAAGCAGCCGCGTCCTCAGCCTTGACTGATGGCAGATTTATGATGCTTTTGAAGTCAGATGGACTTCATTTACTGTGGCTGATGGGTGTCTGTTTGCTCTATTGCTCCTGCAGCAATGCTGGTCAGGAGAGAGAAGTCCCAACAGAGGAGACACTCACTGAGCTTGGCAAACTGCCTACATCCAACAGCGTAGCTAGCCTTTGGATGCTCTCCTAAGTGGTCCCAGACAGACAGTGCCCCAGAGTACCTCTGACTGTATCCAGTGAGGCCCCGGGGACTTCTCTTCTTGAAAACCCTCTTCCTTAGAATGAGAGAAGTCTTCACCACTGCCAGCATGAATGGCCCAGTCCAGTTGGATCCTGTAGAGGTTGGGATGTGACCTTGGGCCATTGAGTTCTCAGCTCCTGCCAGAGTTTCCCAGCCAGGACCTGGAAGGGCTAACTACCTCGTCGTACATGCTCAGCTTGGAATTTCAAGCTCACACTCTCCCCTGCCAGCTCTCTCCTTCACCCTTCACACGCTGTAGCACGTTGGAATGCATCGTCTGCACCAGCGTATGCCTGAGTGTGGAAAGGTGAGCTGTATTGGAAGTTGGTTTCCCAGCCCAACAGACAAATCTGCAGGCCTAAATCCATTCACTCAGTGAAATGCCCACAGGACTCTCCTACCTTAAAGCCAAATCACAAGCCAAGCAGTGAGTGGTGCCTCCGGCCTTCAGTCCAGCACTCAGGAGGCAGAGGTTGGTGGATCTCTGAGTTCAAGGACAGACTGGTTTACAGACAGAATTCCAGGACAGCCAGGATAAACATAAAAACCTGTTTTTAATAATAATAATAACAGCAACTACTACTACTACTACTACTACATTTACACTGTATATCTTTTGAGCCACTTACTCAACTCCTTCCCCCTTTCACAGCTGAAACTTTAGAAAAGTTATGAACATTGTTTTTGTATATTTACCTCTCCTTCTCTGATCTCCAATCTGCTGACCTACCATCAGCTAAACTGACTTTCTGCTTCCTCCCTTGCTACTCCTTCCTCTCATTTCCCCTCATTCCTCGTCTACCTCCTGGGCCCCTCCCCTTGAGACCCCCAGAGATGTCACTGTGTCCTCTGCCTTCTGTCCGTGACAGACACCTTCAAATATTCCAGAAAAACCCACCCTTTCCATGTTATAGAGGACGGCTGTCCTTCACTTAATGTGATTATGGTTCCTCTCAGCCTGCCCACTGCTGAATTCTGCTCACCAACACCTTCCTAGAAACGTCTGCTCCCAGCCAGCAGGAAGAGAGGATCCTCTCTCCAAGACCAGCTCCCTATTTTTCAAGCCCTATCCTGCCATGGCTTTTAACTTCTTCATTTTAGAGGCTGCAGGAGCAGTCAGTACCTAGAAATTCTCCCACGTTCTCATTTATAAACCTTTACTGAGTCTATTTCTTCCATTTTGACCTTGTGTGGGGAATTATTTTTTTCTCTTTTTGTCAACCCAAATACGGGATTTTACGTTTATCCTGGTTACATAGCAACGTCTTAATTTCAGCCTTATTTCACAGCCTGTCAAGACCCGTCTGAGCTTTAATGCTCTCATCTATCATGCTACCCCCTCTTCTATTGAGTTACCTACAGATTTGATAAGCATCCCTTACGTGATTTTCCCTTTTCTGTGTCAATTTCAGCTGGGTGGCAGCTGATTTTTCAATGTAAGTGCTGAAGACCCTCCATTGTCTCTCAGACACGCTCTGTGACACCGGGTGTCACCAAGAGTTCTTTGCCGTCTTGCGCTAAGGTCATCAGCCCTGTCATTTGGAACAGTGATTTCAAACTTTAGTGGGGTTTGGGCGTCACCTGTCACTCTTACCAGACTGCTAATTTATGGACAGAAGCTTCAGGAAGCCTAATTCTATAAATTGGAAGGAAATCCATCGTCCATTTAACAATCTCCGGTGTCCAACAATAATCCGCAATTGACACTTTTGTCACCAACACCTGCCTTTCTGAATCGGTGGGGACCGAAGTGACAGGGACATGGTCACAAGGTGTTTCCAGACTGCTTTCTCAGATCCCAGGGACCTTTGAGAATAACATTCCTAAACTCAGCTGTTCTTCATTCAGATTTTCTAGAAAAATTCATACGAGTGGCTCCTTGGAGAACCAAGGACCCAACATGGAACTGTTAAACGAGATGAATATATTCAAGTCTCTTCTTCAGGTCTTTCATTTAAATAGATTTTGGGGCCAAATCAGCCTTTTGGGCCTACATTTCTGAAATATCGCACCAACATTACTCAAGGCGACTCCAAAGAGCTCTGCACGTTACTTTTAGCTTTTCTCACTTTAAAGCCCATGTTATATTTATTTTAACTCAGTGTTATTTTATTTGCTTTAAATCACATGGATCTGGTTTGGGCTTTGTCTGTGTGCGTGTATGCGTGTGAGTGTGTGTGTGTGTGATGGCTTGGCCCAGGGAGTGGCACCATTAGAAGGTGTTGGAGTAGGTGTGGCCCTGTTGGAGTGTCACTGTGGGTGTGGGCTTAAGATTCCCATCCTAGCTGCCTGGAAGCCAGTCTTCTAGCATCTTCAGAGGAAGATGTAGAACTCTCAGCTCTTCCTGCACCATGCCTGCCTGGATGCTGCCGTGTTCCTGCCTTGATGATAACGGACTGAACTTCTGAACCTGTTAGCCAGCCCCAATGAAATGTTGTCCTTATGAGAGTTGCCTTGGTCATGGTACCTGTTCACAGCAGTAAAACCCTGACTAAGACAATATGTATGTATGTGTGTGTGCGTGTGTGGCCATATGCGTGTGTGCTTGTGTGTGTGTGTGTGTGTGTGTGTGTGTGTTCTTCTTATTTTTACATATTCTTTCAGTCTTATTCTTACACTTAAAATATTTTAAGGTATTTCAATTTGATAGTTCTATTTGGGGGCTATTTTGTTTGGTTGGTTTTGGTTTTGACAAAGGCTAGCTGGAACTTGGCTTCAGCTAGCTGATAATGACCTTGAAATTCTAATCCTCCTGCTTTCACTCCTGGGATTACAGGTAGGAACAACCAGTCCTGTTTATGTAGTGCTGAAGATCTGTCCAGGGCTTTGTGCACGCTGGACAAGTACACAACCACCTAAGTCTCCGACAAATTGTCACCTTCTCTGATTTTTAAGTTGGCAAGCATTTTAAGTTTAAGCCTTAAGTTGGCCTTGCCTATTTCCATTTTTCAATCTCCCTTTTTATTTTGTATGTTTGTGTATGAGTCCATGTGCAAGGGTACGCTTGTACATGTGTGTACAGTTCAGTGTTGGGGGTATGGGGTGTCAAACTTGGTTCCTCCTGTTTGAGTGGCAAGTACTTTTCTGACTGTGCCTTCTCCCCACCCACCTCATTTGCATACTTGCATTCTCCACCCACCCAATTTGCATACTTGCCTTCTCCCAGACTCGCCTCATTTACATATTTGCCTTGTCTTGGACTGTTCAAATGGGAAAGAATTCACACTGAAGGAACAAACTTTCATTCCCAGTCTTGTAATTTTCATCTGTAAGATGATGAGTCAAGAGACTCACAGGAATCCTTCAGCCAGGGGCCTTCAAATAATGTATCCAATGGCTTGCACCATTTTTGTTTTGCCCTTTATCTGTTAAAGAAAACAGGGCACAACAAGGCAGATTCCTGCACATAGGAACTCACAGAGACCGTGACAGCATGCACAGGACCTGCACAAGGTCAAACCCTGCAAGATCCCAGCATAGAGAAGAGGAAGTAGGCACCGAATCACACTCCTGACCAAGAACCTTTTGTCATTGGTAGCTGCTAGGAAAAAGAAAATCCATTGTCTTCAATGGAGTGATGCTAGGTATATCAGCCGTACCCCAGGGCAGGCATCACGCTCAAAAGAAGTTGGCTGACATAAAAAAGACTCCGTGGTTTTCTCTGTTTGGGCTTTGTAAGGTACATGTGCTGGTACGTTTTATGCTTGGACTGGGATAGCAGGGGGTATTCGTTGTGTTTTGTTAATAGTAAGAAAAAATGTCCAGTTGGATGGAGAAGAATTAGAGAACCTGGGGGGGAGATTGAAGAAGAGAAAGAACATAACCAAAATATATTGTATGGAAAAAAAATTTGCTATTTTTTTAAATTTCATGGTCTCCACATTGTCCTCCATGAATATTCTCTCTTTACTGACCATTTAAGAAATTATGCATACCGCAGCTTAATGTCATACTCCTCAGAAATGACCAGAGAGTATATAGCCAGTTCATGACATCAGTTCACTAAAGGTCCTTGTACTGGAGCATGAAGTTAAGCTATTGTCTTAGTTCGGGTTTTACTGCTGTGAACAGACACCATGGCCAAGGCAAATCTTATAAAGGACGACATTTAATTGGGGCTGGCTTACAGGTTCAGAGGCATGGTGCAGGAGGAGCTGAGAGTTCTACATCTTCATCTGAAAGCTGCTAGTGGAAGACTTCCAGGCAGCTAGGATGAGGGTCTTAAAGCCCACACCCACAGTGACACACCAATTCCAACAAGGCCACACCTTCTAAAAGTGCCACCCCCTGGGCCAAGCATATACAAATCATCACAGGTGTGAATGACGTTAACATCCTTCAGTGAAAACTGGAAAGGCTACAAAGCACAGAAAAGTGAGTTCATATTCACTTGGTAAACTAAAGGAATATTTTAAAATAGAAAGCATATTTGCCCCCCCCACCCCTGCTCAAATCTTTTCTCCCATATAAATGCATTGCTGAGGGGAAAAACAGAAACAACAATTAGAACAACTTTAGTCTGGGGAAACAGAACTGCAAAGGGCAGATGAAACCCATGAATCAATCTCAATAAATCATCTACAGAATAATTAACTCTGCCACTTTCAGGTCTACCTACCAGGATAAGCTATTTGTAGAATAAAAAACGGTACCTGAATAATTCAGGACTACCTGCATCTCATTTTGATGAGACATCCCTGTCTACCCACTGGTCTATACCCACAGTGCAAGCCACTCGAGGCTTTTCATACTGATGCCCTCCCGACGGAGGGAGCCTAGGAGTGAGTCAATAACCATCATTTAGAAGTCCCAGTGTATCCCCTGTCTCTCAGCAAATAACCTTTGGAAGTCACTTAACAAATAAGTATACCCTATTCCCGAGGGATCCAATCAGCAATCATATGGATTTTCTTCTCTGGTCAAGTTCTAGTTGTCAATTGTAATTTGTAAAGGAAACCAGGAGGAAGTTAGAAACAAAGATGGCAATTAGCCAGCTAATCTGGGCTTTGTCTACAGCTTGCACCTGTCAGGCACACATCAGGATATTTTGTTTCCATTGACAAGATTGCCAGGTGATCGCTAACGTTCATTCTTCTGGCCTGATGTGCAGACGGCCACAAGGAGACGTGCAATGAAGACGTTGTATGATGCTGGACTCAAAGCACGCTGTTCAGTAGGGAAGGTTTTACTGCCGGTAAAACTCAGAAGGCAGTCCTAGACGTAGTTTATTTCCTTGTGTAAGCCATTGTTTTCTCTTGAGGGATGAGTTACCCTAATGGCTGCCAACAAAGACATGGAAAGTCAGCTACAAATTCCAAAACAGAAAATGACCCCTCCTCTATATTATTTGCAAGTTGGTGCCAGATCTTTCCTAGTGTCACAGGGTTTCCCCTCACAATAGCCAAGGCGCTGGCATCTGTAGAAAACCAAAGCCTTTAGGGGGTGGCAATGGCAAACAATGCTTTCTGGACCTAAGAACTTTGTATTTCTCCTTACGTTCTTCTCCCCAGCCCTCATGTCTCAGAGGATAGAATAGCTCGGTGTCTCCAAGCCATGCACAGTGGCTCCTCAGCAAGGCTCCATGCTCGCCCCCCGTGACTTCTACACCGTAGCCTGCCTGCTTCACAGCTCCTTGGATTCCATTACCCACTTGGCTGTTTGCGCTGGCAGCTCTAAGTCGTTAGGAGGGGCAGAGCGATACAACAGCGAAGTTATTCCGTCCCTCGGCTCAGCTTTTCTTCTTCCTGGATACCTACTTCCATCTGTAACTAAGAGCTCTGAAATCCTCCTACGCCGACCCACATCCTTTTGCATCGCATCAAAGGGGAGTTCGGTAATCTTCTTGACAGATTTAAGAGTAAGCTGCCTGGCACTCAGTTCCGGGAGCTCAGCCCTCCAGGCCCTCGCCACAGGCACCTCTAACGCAGCTCCACTGCAGAAAAGCCTGAGGACAGAAATGTCTCTTCAGACCTCTGATGCCAAGCATTTCCCACACCTCTAAACTAGAGGCAAGCATAACACGAAGGCACACTCCTCCTGGCGAGGTGGAGGGCAGAAGCGGGCATCCCGACTCTGGTTTTGTGAACCTTTAACTAAGAATCCTCTCCAAATACATTACTGTCGGTCCATACCTGTAGCCAGTAACCCGGAAGTTGGACTGCCACACAGCATTTTCCAAAGGTGAAATGAACCCCGTTTGGCAAAGCTTTGGTCTTGAGGACCCTAGGTTTTACATTGAACAAAGGAATTGCAGGTTAGCACAGCTCGCTCTTCCAAGAACACACATTCCTAATTTCCGAAATGTACATGCATACATTTGTTTAAATATAGCTGCCTTCGTTACCATAATGATCCCCCCTCTGTTCGGAGGGCTGGGAATTAGTCGCAAATGTAAATGTAATCAGGGGCACCGCCATGCCCCTAACTTGGCAAGTGAAAGCCATTTAGGTCTTCTGTCATGTGGCAAGGCCAGTCAGCATTACCAAAGAGGCTTAGGGGGAGACGGATTGCCATCTGACATTTTTTTCCCTGTTTATTGGGGAAAAGGATCAGTCTTGCTGTTAAGGTCACATCTAGGTACAATGGAGAAGAACTATGCTGGTGAAAGTCAACATTGGTGCTTTCCTAAGAGAATAAGGTACACACACACACACACACACACACACACACAGTGAAGGGCCATCTCTATAAATCTACCCAGACATAGAGGCTCATGTACAAAGAGAGGCACATTCACAGCACTCCTGTGTACAATAAGAAAACAAAAAGAAATAGGTTTAACACAATAAAAGACAATAGTCCAATACACGTGATACAAAAAAACTAACATAATTACCTAAGGTAATTTATGGCTCAGATAACTGATATATTTGAGAATATTTGAAATCAAAAACGTCTTATGAATTTTTATATAAAATGAATTCGAGCAACAGTACTTATTAAGTACAGTCAAAATGAGAGCCATCCCTCTACAGCAGAGGTCACATGCTGCTAAGTACTAAGCACTTGTTGCTCTTGGGAAGGACCTGGTTCCGTTCCCAGCACCCGCATGGTGGCTCGCCACTATCTGGAACCTCCAGTCTCAGGGGCTCTGTTTAATTATGAACATCCACACAGTAAATACTTTACGACCTATGCTACCCTGCACAGCTGCACAACTCTGTCATTGTAATGTGAAACTAGCGCCAGGCAATATGTAAACAAATGATCTCCAATAAAACTTTATTTAAAAAAAAAAAAAAAAAAGAGGCCGCTGAATGCACCCAACTCCTGCTGACAATTTGCCAAACCCTGTTCTCGACAATTAAATATACAAGTAAAACAACGCATGCATCAAGTTCCAGCACCACGGACTGTATTTAGATAGCTGTTTATTTGCACATCGGAGCAATGGGTTGCTCCTAGGTTGGATGCTTACCAACCACTCCTAAGGAAACCGCTGGGGACTGTGTCAGCCTCTAGGCTGTACACACAAGAGACCTGTCCCCTGCCCTTACACAGATCGTGGTCTTGTGACGATGACTAACGAGAAAGCAAGTAGAAACCAGAACTATAGCATGTTAAAAGTGGTAACCGGTAACAGGGATGATGGATGTGTCTGTGCCTGCGTGGTGAAATGCTTTATGAGGTTCTCTCTTTCCCCCACCATTTGAAGGCTTTGTGATAAGTATGGCAGTGTGTAATAAGCTGTTGTTTCGGAAACAGTAAAACTGGTCTTTAAAAGTTGCAAATAAATGAAAAAGAATAAGGTTGATTTGTATTTTCTTCTGCATATGCAATCCTGGTGGGTTTCTCCTCCGCGGTTTTATGAGAAGGATCAGTTGCTTTGAAGCTGTATGCCTAGAATAGCCTCACTATTCCCTAAAGAAATACGCAATCCAAAGTCTTTGTCGTTGGAATATGGATGAGGAACTTAATGACTGAAGAACTGTAATTCTCCATTCCTCCTGAATTTTAACCATAAAACCAAGAGCTTATGGAGATACAGAAGAGCAATAATACAAAGACTATCGACTTTTCGATGACAACGATTCTTTAAAGAAAAAATTTAATTTTCATTTTGAAAGGAAATCTCACAGAAAACAAAACCAATATTCTTTACCCAAAGCAAGGCTCAGCCTTGGTCTTCCATTCTGAGAAGTTTTCTCTGATAGAGAGTTGCTATTTATAGATGAGTCTGGCCACACAAGGCATTCTGTAGTTGGGGGCTGATCATAATTCAGGTGAGAACTTTGGGTACTAGTTGATCTCATAACTGACCCCAATCACATGGGCAATTAATCACGTACACCTATCAAACGCTCACTAAAAACTGATTACCATGGGGCTGGAAAGATGGGTTAGTGGTTTAAGAGCACTGGCTGCTCTTAGAGAGGGCCCGGTGAGGTTTCCAGCAACCAGATTCTGGCTCCAAACACCTGGAATCCAGTTTCAGGGGATCCGACACCCTCTTCTGACCTCCTCAGGTACCAAACAGGCATGTGGCACACACACGTACATGCAAGCAATACACATAAAATAAAAAAATAAAATTTGGTATTTTAAAAACTGGACATTATGTTTCAAATGAGCTTCCCTGGCTGTCAACGCTGCAACTTACATATTTAGACAACAATGGTTCCTGGAGCCTCCAAATTCTGTTCTTTGATGACCTCTTTTGACCCATATTCTTTCCTTATAATAATGCATAGCACCGAGTCCTGTTGGTTCCGATGAATTTTGTGACTCTTTCTAGCGAATTGTGGAACCGGAGGATATTTGGGGGGAACCCCAGGGAGCATCTAAATGATCCCGTGTGAAGCACACGTTTGTAACTAGTCAGAGAGGCCCAGCAGTGGGCGTTTCATCAAGTCATGTGTGGCTGCCACTCCAAAGAGCATGGGATAACAAACACCTGTTCTCCAGGGTGCTGATGGGAGCTTTAGGTTCCATGGAGGAAGAAATAGGACGGGGAGGATTAAGTGCATATAGCGCTTTGGTACTGGTCAAATGGTGTCTCCTTACCATCACTTCAGTCCTAGTGCTACAAGGTGTGCCTGGAGACCTTCATATGGCTTGAGAAGAGAATCCTGTTCTCACCAGAGGGCTGGGAGCAGCTGAGGCTTCGCTCACAGGCTGACTGATCCTGCAGGAGCATACATCATCATGGGTGATATGTCTGAGACTCCATTCCTGGAATCCAAGGTGACACCTGGCTTGGGACAGAGACTGGAGATTTCTCCAGCCCTCTGAGGGTATGTGAAAGCTCACAGATGTCCTTCACTCCTCACCTCTTCCTGTGTAACACCCACCACTACCACCAAGTCTGTAAAAGCACAATAGCAACAACAGCAGCACTGTTTCCTAAAATGTCCGGCTGTGCAGCATGACCGTCATCTATAAAGTTCCCACTCAAGAACCACACAACCACAGTGTTTCCAAAACCAATCTCACAACAGTTTGAGTGCAATCTTGCATTGAGCTCCATGCTGTTAGTGAGCAGAGGTTGAACAAAGCCATGTTGGCTATATCCTGTGTTTGTTCAGAATAATCACAGAGACTCCATCTTTGGAAGTTTAGACATGTTTACAGGTCCTGAATAATCAACCATCTTAGTGTCTTAGGATTAACACTGGGCTCTTATGGTATAAAAACTTGAGGCAATACTTAGGATTTTCTCTGACCTTTCCTCAGAGAGCTCCCTGTGGTTCCTACACTCTTAAGATCTTGACTTCCCAGCCTATTTTCTTAATATGAAAGATAACTTAGACAGATGAACACCATGGTCCTCCAACAGCAGCTAAGTCTGGAAAGCAAATACAGTTCTGTCTTAGCCGCAGTTCCCTCCGTGCGTCATCGCATTCACTCTGAAGGTTTTGCGAGCATCACAGATTCACCCTCTGAAAAACTCCGGTCTAGTACTGAGTTTGTCCTTGACCCGAGCTCTGGTGCCTGGCACTTGAAAAGATCAGGTGCAATTCAATTATGAAGTCGCGCCTGACTTTTTGAAGTGTAAATCCACCGCACTTGAAAATGGCAAGTGTAAAATCCATTCTTAAAGAGCACTTGACATTTTCACATCCGGCTTTACAACCATGGAAATGTGAGGATGCTCACAAGAGACAGCCGAGAGAAGCTTTAAAAAAGAAGGGGGGAAAAAAAGGTTCTAATATGTGATCCGAAGTGGCAGTCTAATTTTTGGCTCTTTGGGTAGAAAGTAAGAACTTTTTTATTGGCTCAGCTTTGTGAAGCTTGGCTCTGTGAACCGACTCTTTTTTCTGATGAAGCCTAACTGCTGGTTTATATGCCTAAAATTGTCTTCCTTTCTCTCCAAAGATACTTCATAGGTCACCTCACTGTCTTTGTTCCATCATGAAGTCATTGTATGGACCAGGGGACTGGCAAACTCTGTCTAGAACAGACAACACAGTAAACTTTGGATCATATGGTCTGTGTTGAGGGTTGTCACAGCCTGAAAACAGTCACTCCACAGCAATGAGCTTGCTATGTTTGTTGAGACATCGTTTGTGGGCTCTGAAATTTTAATTTCATATCATATTCATGTATCATAGTACTCATCTGTTGAGTATTAATCACTGACAAGAATGGAACCCATTCTTACTAGGTAAGCCAAGCAGTGGCCGGCAGGAGGAGGGATTTGGCTGTGGGTCACACTCTGCCAACTCTAGTGTGAAAGTCATTCTTCCTTGGCAACTTGACTGGATTTAGAATCATCTAGAAGACGCTCCTCTGGGCGTGTCTAATCGATGTTTCCCGGGAGGTTTAACCAAGAAGAGAAGACCTACATTGAATGCAGGCAGCATCGTCCTTGGGCTATGGTCAAAGACTGAATTTTTAAAAAGGTGTGCTGGTTAGTTTTATATAAAAGGTGGCTTAAATCAGCTAAAGTCATTGGGGAAGAGGGAACTTCTATTGAGAAAATCCCAAACGCACACCAGATTGCCTTGTGGGGAAGCCTGTGGTGTATTTAATGGCTGATGCGGCAGAGCCCAGATCACTATGGAAGGTACCACTCCTGGGCAGGTGGTCCCGGGGTGAGTAAGAAAGCAGGTGGAGCAAGTCATTGTGAGCAAGTCATCGTGAGCAAGTCATTGTGAGCAAGTCATCGTGAGCAAGCCATAAACAGTTATTCCAAGGCCTCTGCTTCTGTATCTGCCTCCAAGGTTTTGCTCTCAGTTCCTGCCCTAACTTTCCTCAATGATAGACTGTGACCAGAGATAGAAGTCAGAAAATAACTGCTTTACCCTCTAAGCTGCTCTTGGTCATGGTGTCTAGCACTGCAATAAAAACCCAACTAAGACAAAGGGGGGAAGGAGAAAGTGAGCTGAGAGCTAGCATCCTGCCCTCCCTTCCTTATTATCAATTCAGTCTCGTGCTTCCAGGGTACAGTGCCTCCCTCACAGGGATGTGGAGCAAACATAAAGCCTTCTTTAAGTTGCTTTGGTCAGGAATTCTGCCACAGCAGCAACAACGACAAAAACTAATACACCACGATAGAAGCGGAGAAATTAATTTACCAAAATTAAATTGCAAACGGCAACACAAATGCTCTAATGTTCCCCATACTCTGTAGAAGAGCTCTGCCGGGGACCCTGGATTTTAAGTGTCCTGATTGTTGATTCCGCAGGGGGTTCAGTAGGGCGGTCATCCTACCGAAGTCAACTCCTCCTTTCACTCACACCCAGGAGCACCGACCCTACCCAAAAGCCACCTTCCCACCAGCGGCAGCTGCATGGGGGGACATTCACAGTGCAGGACCTCAGACCCTGTCCCTCCCCTTTCTGAATCGCCTTCATTAATTCCTCTCTGATTGGGAAACTTGCATGGTCTGGTGATCCGTTTACAGGAAGAGCAGAGAAGAGTTAAATGCACAGAGGCAGAAAGCAGACTGGTGGCTGGCAAGTCGGGGCGGGGAGTAGCCGCTCGGTGGGCATCTGGTCTCCTGGGATGAGGTGACAAGAAAATGGTTCATGATTAATCTCGTGTCAGGCTTTACCTCAATTAAAAAGTGCCCCCCAAAAAGCTTCATTTGGAGAAGCTTCTGAGGTGACTAATGGGTATGTTGAATTTTGAGACAAAACCCCTATAGATAAAAAGAGCAGGCATTTTCCATCCGGCTGTAAGGAACAATGGGTTTTCTACGAAAGAAAACTCATTCCGTTGAGGTTGATGCTAATGCGTTTTGGTATCATAATAAATGAATGGATACCTGAATATCATTGATATATTTTTAAACCCCTGGCATGAAAACTGTTAAGAGTCTCACTTTTAAACTTCGTCTCAGACTTATTCTTACCCATTCAATAGAGAAATTGCCAACGCCAGAAAGATATCAAATGTCTTTCACCCATTAAATCTGAGTTTATGGGATGCTTGTCTTGCTCCCCAGCTCCACTATTTCTTCCTATTATTTATTCAACTATAACATTCTTTAAATTTCCTCAACTTTCACAGATTAACTCCCCAGAAGAAGTGTTACCCTACTTGATATTCAGTATATATTTTCTGGTGACAGCTTTATGGTACAATTAAATTTCATACATTTTTTCAGCCTTCCTTGAATATGCATTAGAAATCCAACCATCATAATTCTAAACCAATTGGCTTAACTATTTAAGCTCACTCCTCACAGGGCCACATTGCCACGCATCCCATGCCTACACACACTCTAGCCACCGGCCTGAAGTTATTGACTGTGGCAGCAGTGAAGAAAGGACGTGGAGCCCTGGCTGGCAGAATAGAATTCCCATTAGAAAGCACATGAAAGAATGTGAACTTTAATGCCCCACCACAGTAGTACCAGCTTAAGCCAGGTTACAGAGCAAACTGACACCTGATTAGCGACAGAAGTTTGAGCTCTATTATCAGAGTTTAACATGCAAGAAATGGTTATCAGAACTTAGCATAGAAGAGGGGGGAAAAAACCCGATGTTTCGATGGACTAAGTAACTTTAATAAGGCTCATTTGGATGCAAAAATAAATGAGCATCGAGTTAACATTAACTCTTAATGTTTGCCATTTTATGTTAATTCGTATTTTTAAATCGTGTCTGATTCTTTGCAATCAGTCTATGGCTAATTATATCTCCAACATGTAAATCGGATGGAACGCTGGGACCAAAGAACAACAGAAAATATCCAACAAAGACCTTGGAGACTCAGAACTGTCACTCTGTTAACGGAGAACATCCCAGTCTACAGAGAGAACCGGGCTCGGAACGACTGTCACCATTCTTCCTCAGAGATCAAAGCTGGGTTTGCTTAACCATGGAAACCATATTGATGGATTGTGTTTGCAGATGTTCCTGCTGGTGTTTTTCCTTTGTAACTGACGGCTCTGCCCCGAGGCTCAAGAAAGAACTCTGTGTAAGGTGGATGTAGACTAGACTTTAGGAAATAAATCTAAACACGTCTAAATATAAAATGTGGCATTCAGGACTTTCCACCTCCCCCCATTGAACCTCCTTGTTCTTCAACACCAGGCAGAACAATATCCAAACCAACATTATGAGGATGTGTTCTAAGGGCTTGCATTCCAATAATAAAAAATAATAATGCCAACTATAGCAAGCACTTACACTCCGTAAGAGCAGTTCTCAGGACAACTGGAAGTCCGCTATTAAGGTAACCAAACTAGAAGACGATGGAAGGAAAACGTCTGGTCTGGTTGGCTGGTAGGTATGGATTGTTTAAACTGAAATGTGTTTAACAGGTCTCTGTGTATCCACCAGTTAACTGCTCACTGTGAGAATCCGATGTCTATGTTTCACTGGTGAAAACACTTGAGCCTTGAAAGCATGTGCAATCCGTGTAAGTCAACTGAGCCACAGTGCAGTCCCCTGCTGCACCAACATCCTTCTTCCCCATCAGGACAACAGAGTTTGAAAAGTGAATTGTAGGAGGTCCTGTTCCCAGGGTGACCTGGGATGAGGGAGACTCTTCAATCATGGGACCCAGGGGCAATATTACATGCCTAAGACCAATTGTAGATATAAGAGACCCAGAGAAGTGTCTTGGAGTTCCAGTCAGGAGAAATTCTGCTCCCTGTGGGTGAGGTGACTCACTCTTGACACAGAAAAACCACTTCCCAGGAATTCTCCCAAATCCCTGGCAAACTGGGACACTGGGAAACATTCTGCCCCAATTCATTTATGTACCACAGAATCATGGAATTAAATGTGAGAGAGAAAAAAAGGGCAAGGCGGGTGAGGAAGAAAGAGGCAAAGGATGCAAGAGATTTGAAGAGGGAAGACAAGACTGTACCTATGGACACGGTGTCCACAACTCAGAAGAGT